>NC_056741.1:1999421412-1999476412 GCF_019279795.1 Protopterus annectens | reverse complement strand
GACATCAAGTGTACATAAATACCAGTCTGGTTCCAATTGTGCATCCTGAATAATGTTAAGAAATTGGGTAGTATCTTTTAGCCTAGACCTAACCATAGATAGTAAAGGTTGCAAATACTCAGTAAAGAAGGCAGATAAAGGTTCAGTCAAGGCTCCCCTCCCTGACACAATAGGTCATCCCGGAAGACAGATATAATTTTTATGTATCTTGGGAAGTAGTTATAAATATTGGGATATGGGATATGACACCTTCAGTTGTCTGCAGGTCTTCTGGTTAGTGATACCTTCCTCTGTGGCTAGGTCTAGAAAAGAATCAATTTTTTTTTTAAATGATCCACAACCATATGTATATAAAAGCGGGGATCGGACAATTGTTTTTCCGCCTCCACCTGGTTCATGTCCCAATCCATCACCACAATGCCACCTCCCTTGTCGGCTGGTAATATGACTATGTCATGATTAGAACTAAGATCCTGTAGGGCTTGTTGTTCTGCTTTGGTTAAGTTATGTCTAATCATCTGATATTCATGAGAAAAATGTAAATCTTTGAGAACACATTCCTTGAAAATGGCCACATGTGTATCTATGAGGGGCTGAAAATTGGATTTACCAAATTGAAAACCAGTAGTTCTTGAGTATTAGTTGTATCTGAAAAAAATATTTTCAGATTAAGTAATCTGCAAAATTCATTCAATCCATTAACCAAAACATGTTCAGGCACAACAAAAGTTGGTACAAAGTTTAAACCCTTGTTCAGTACTTTAATTTGTACATCAGACACTTGGTATGAAGAAATATTGTGTACATTGTTTACTGTGATACAATCTTCTCTAATAATTGTTGCATGTTCTGTGTGTTTTTTTCTGTGTTTTCTAACCCCCCCCTCCCTATGTTTCTTATACCTAAAGGGTCTGCATGAGGTTTCCTTTTTGCTACTGGAGATTCTTGGGTAGAAAGGGAATCTAAATCAGTGGCAGAGGATGAATCCTCCTCAGAAGTGCCACTATATGTCTGTACTGTTTTTCTGAGTATTGATCTTGGTCTCTTTTTTCTATTAGTTGTTTTGAAACCTGAATCAGAAAAACAAACGCTTTTTTGGGTAACAAAGGGTTTCTCTTTTTCATAATCTACAATGTCCCTTTGGAATTTCTGGGTTTTCTTTTTTACAAGCTGTTCTTCTAATGTTGATAAATATTTGGCCATATTAGTTAAATAACTGCTAAAAAAACTTTCTGACTCATAAACCTTGGCCTCTTGGCAATTGGCAGTGACCTCCTCTATCTTTGTCTCAATCATTCTTTCATAGTAAGAGATCAAAATGTCTACAAAAAACATGGATGCTTTATGTTGTGCTTGGGCCCAGTCTTGAGGAAGTTGGTCATCAATTTGGCCAACCAAGGGTTGAATCCTGACTCATAAACCTTATGGTGTAATATCCTTAGGCTTATAGGCTTTAAAAAGTTTTAAATGCCAAATATTGGCCCTAAGTGTCCTCATGTTTTTAGTCAATTTTTGAAATAATAACCCACAGAGATATTTGGGGTCTTCTTTTTCAAAGGTTGAATTGGTGGAATTAAATGGCTGTAAACCAAAAACCTCTAGATTATCTCAATCGGCAGATGGGCCCTGCAGTATCCCAGTGAGATCCATAGTGTCAAATAAACCAGAATATATCAATAGTTTTAGACAATACTGTTAATAAGCCAATATATATATAGATGTATATTCAGATAAATGAATCTCCTTCAAGGTAGATAAGTCTCATATATTGACTTAATACAGACTGTCTATTTAATAGAATTCTGATAATGAGCAAAACATGATAAAATTTTTTTTTATATAAAAATTCACCAAATGTTGCTCACAACAACCCTTGAATTGATACAATTGTCCAGATTCCTTAGATATATAATCCAAAGAAAACTTGGAAAACTTCTTGTTAATAAAAAATGGCTGTAGCAGACCTTTGTCTCAGCCATATATCATATATATATATATATATATATATATATATATATATATATATATATATATATATATATATATATATAAAATGAAGTCCACTACACTTAGTAGCAAACACGTGGTTGCTTAATATGTTTAAATAAAATGTTTATTGACCACATCTTTCTTGATGGTAATGTCTAAGTAATTCACCTCTGTAACACTAATAGAATGTGTAAATTCAAGAAAATTTGTGCTGGTGTTCAGGAATTCAAGAAAGCCTTCTAGTTCTGTCATATCACTGTTCCACAAAATGATGATATCATCCAGGTAACGACTGTAAATGTCCATGAGTTAGCATAAGGACCATTAAAAATAATATATTTTCCCCAAAATGCCAGTGCCATGTTCGCAAAGATGGGGACACAGGCTGCCCCCATTGCTACCCCCTTAATTTGTTTAAATAACTGCTGTTCGAAGGTAATAATGTTGGTATCTAACACTAGTTCCATAAGCGTTCTAACTATTAAGATAGTGTTATGATTTAGGGTAGTGTACTGGCAAAGATATTGGTAAAACCAATCAATACCTGTGTCATGTGGTATGACAGAAAAAGTCCCAAACATCAATTTTGATAAGGATCAGATTATCAGTATACATATCTTTCTTGATTTTTGATAGAAAATCCTAGGAGTCTTTAAGTATCCAAGGGCAATCCTTCAAAATATTTTTTAATATACTGTCAATGTATTTAGCAATGGGAAATGTTTTAGATGCCGAGCATCTACTATGGGTCTAAATGGGGGTGGGGGGTCAACTAGGTCTTTGTGTAACTTGGGGACACCAAATATTGTAGGTATTTCAGGATGTTTAACTAACAAGTACTGATGTTCCTCCGGATGGATTTGTTGGTTCATGAACAATTCTTCCAGCATAACATCCATCTTGCTATAGCAAATGTTCTTCTCATTCAAACTAACTTCACAGTAGGTATCACCATATAATAGGGCAAACATTTTATTTATGTAAGAATTATAGTTCATATATCAGATAATTATTTAAACAACAACCTTCAGGAGGTAATAAATAAGAGAGCTAGTGGCTATTTGATCCCCTTCTTGGTACAGGGGAAGGGTTATCAAATAAGGAAAATCAAGAGACGAAGACTATCCATAAAACATCTGCTATTTTCAAGTTTAACAAGCATTTTACAGCATCAGGAATATTATTGAACATAACTGGAACATTTTTAGAATTGATATAGAACAGGCACTGTTGTTAGGTGCTGTTCCCAACATTGTATATAAAAAGGAATGTAGCATCAAAAATATGTTGGAAAGGCAGAAATGTGACCTTGACATAGGGGCAGGGATGGTTAAATGCTGCTATTGCCTACAATGCCAATATATCATTGAAACCAAGGAGATTTGTATTCCCAATTATGGGAGACACACTTTATGAGGGAAAGTCTCCTGCAGCAGTAAAGGAGTGGTATAACTTGCTGTTTGCACCCAATGTCCGAGTTTTTACATTGGTAAAACTAAAAATGTGTTTAGAAGTAGAATTTACCAACAATACTATGGCATCAGTAGGAAAGATGTTAAAAATGCATTAGCAGGACATATAGTAACCAATGAAGGAGATGGGTTAAGATTCATTATTACTGAGCAGGATAGGATGGAACACTCAACTATTACCTAGATATGGCCGAGCTTAGATAGCAAATTAGGATGAAAGCATCTGAAGCACCGGGTCTTAATAGTGCAGTACCCATCAGCTCTGTTCTCAGGCTCAAGGCACAATTTCTTATATGATAGTCATTGATACATACTATAAGTGTAGGATGCTAATAAACAACAAATACATATATACTTTCATATGCATAAATATTGACATCTATTACTTTGATTATTTTTAACTTATTATAGGAAATATTTAATTGTGAAGTATCTTTTATATGTTTTTAATCACATTTATATATATATATATATATATATATATATATATATATATATATATATGAGTGTGTGTGTGTGTGTGTGTGTGTGTGTGTGTGTGTGTGTTGCTCTTTAAATGTTTCTGTGTCCTTTCTGGACATTATTTTATTAAATAGTTGATGGTGATAACTAATTTGTTGGAATAGCACATATAAGGCTGGTGGGTAATATACTGTGTTATTCTGAAGAAGTTTCTATTCAACAGACGAAAGCACTCAATCAATGTTGTTTATGTGGATTGGATCCTGGTCTTCTGCTTTTTGAATATTACAGTTTGTGTGGAGCCTTGTTTTCATTAGGAAGGGAAGAGTTTATTTGTGAAGGGGCATTAGAGGAAGTGAAGTAGATGTAAGGGTTTTATAGGAGTGCAACTGTTAGGAGGAATTACATTTTGCCATGAATTGTAAGACAAGGTTACTTCCAAGACAACCTGTAGGTATTCTTGGAGAACATGTAGAACCTTGGTTAATTAGGGGTGGTGGTTGTGATGGTGTCAGGTGGTTTGTATTTTTTTTCCTCCATGCACCAAACATTGATAAGAAGGGATATACTTTGTCTAGTTACTTAAGTGGAGTAAGTACTGCTTTTGTTGCAGTGTAATGGCCTCAAAATCTGTTGCTATGTTTTGTTGACTTGTGTTGGGGCCATGATGTGTGTGCTTGGTTGGCTTTTTACAGGGGCTAAGTGGGGTAAATAGCTTGTGCATTGTTTGTTTTCCATTTAATTGTTGTTGCCATGTTTTGTAAAGTTATACTCATTTTGTGTTTATAGATGGTTGTGCTGGTGGTAACGTGGCAGGAGAAAGTGAGCAAAGGAGCATTGGCAGGGAGGTTTGGTATGAATTGTTGGAGTTAAGGTATGGGAGGTGTGGTGCAAATTGTAGCAAACTTATCCAGTAAAAAGAGGCGAATTTGGGTTCGAGGATTTCTTTTAGATCCTTAGAAGTTTTTCTGGTACAGACTGTTTGAATGAGTTGGTTGGGTTTGTTCATTTTCAGTGGGGTAACATTTACAGGCTTTGATCTGCCTGTGAGTGAAACTTGTACTCGAGCATGAACTTAAGGGATGTATTGGTCAAGGCAGGCAATCAAACCATGTGACCACATCTCAATGAATTTGGTAATGTGTCTGGGTGTGTGTATGTGGACGTGTGAATGCCTGAGTGTGAGTCTTTGTGTTGGTGTATGTGAGTGTGCAATTGTAAGGGGTTAAATGAAATTCTGCTTTAGGGGACGGATGTGTGCTGTGAGTGAGTTATAGGTCATAGGAGGGGGTTCACTGGAGAGGAGATGGCCTGGTGTAATGACTGTTGGTTGTGTATGCACATTGCATGTCTAACAGTTGTGGGAGGCTGTACAGATGGGAGGCAGTATGGACACAGTGAGAGGAAAATTAGCAAGTATTCTAGGTCTATGTTATATCAGTTTGACTAGCATCTTGAGGCATGTTCACTGAGTAAAGAAATGGCAGATTCTACTAAGAGTTCTGTAAATAGTAATTTTTAAGGAACAGGGGGGACTTGAGTTTTTTGACTGTCGTTTTAATTCTGTAGATTTACTGCCTGTCCAATATTGTCTTTTGGTCCATTGTCACAAGTTGTGGTTGTATGGCAAATTAGCAGCTAATTGTTTACCGGTCAACCACAAGGTACAAGGTTTGATTCTTACTTTCCAAATATTTAATTTATTTTTGCAATTAGTCCTGTTTGTAGCTTTGTTTTAGTCATCAGATTTGTCTTAGTCATGTTTTGACTTCTGTCAGGGTGGTACTATTCTGTATGCTGTTGCTACTGACGCAATAAATCTGTAATGTACCACTCCATTCCATGATACAATGATGATGATCTTAATATGGTCCTGAATAGCCAAATAAATTACCATAATCTGTCATTTCACTATGGATAACAATTATTTCACAATTGGAAAATATACCCATAAACAAAGCAGTTAAATATTTAAAGCTTACTGGCATTATAGGATTGGTAACAAACTTAGCAACTAATATTCAGACAAGCTCAAAAGTAACCTCAGTATATGGTCTTGCTGCAACTATGATCTCATCAAATGTACTCTTGGCAGTGATTTCTTTTTTTTTCATGTAAGAATTATAATATAAATAATCAGCACCTACTAGACAGTACACACTTCCACTTATTTCAAAGTGCACTCCAAAAATGTCATATGTATCACATGCATACTACTCTGTGTACATAAAGTGCACATCTTTGCAAACATCTCCACAACATTATTTTAACATAATCTCATGTCAACAGGAAGGATTGACTGTGGCATTATTTAGAAAGATAAACTATTGTTATATTTTAAGGGGTTTCTTTGTGTTGGTGCAGGGAGGTTGCGTGGTATGCTCCCCTTTTCTCTGTGGAGATAGTATAGTACTTCAGAGTGTGACGGGGCAGAGTTGGACAGAATGTGTAGTGTTAAACAGTGATGAACATGGCACAATACTGGGTAATAGTGTGTTCTTTTTTTTTGCTTTGTACTCTCCCTTCTTGGAGTCTTACTGTGTTTTTCTTTTGTTGCAGATAGTGAATTTGCAGAATTTATGGCAGAGGTGGGTGGCCATTGTGGCTTAGGTGGAGGAGCTGTTTCAGGAAGTGTGTAGTAATGAGTCTGGAATGGCAGATGATGCAGGTAAGTCCACTCAGAAGAGACAACGCTTGTCTCTGAGGAGTGGATTGGCAGCTCGTGATAAGCAGGCAAGGCTGTTGAAAGATGTGGTTGCTGAAGATTCCCTGACTCCTGGAGTGGCTCAGGATGGAGCTGCAGGTAGTGATATTCTGTTGGGTGTCCTATTAGGTAGGGCAGGTCTTGAGTGTGGGGAAAAATTGTGGGATAGCTGAGGACAAAGTCTATCAGGGGTCGGAGAAGCTAGAAGGGATGTGGGGGATACTCAGCAAAGTTACGAGACGGGACAGGGTGACGCAATCAATGTGGAGGATAGTTCAGGGGTGATGGTGGGGAGTTTGGAGTTATCTGTAGGAGGGTAGAATTATGTTCTGAAGTTGGTTCAGATTTTGGTATACGGCCGGGTGATTGGTTAGTTATGCAAATTTTGGGGCAAGAGGCAAGGACATTTTTTCTGACCTTTCACATTCCTTCTTCAGTTGAGAAGATTTGGAAAGGGGAGCATGTTGATGTCTTTGAATTAATTGATGCAGAAGGGCTGCAGCGATTGGTAGAATCAGAGATGTTAAATGGCAAGGATCTTTTGGCAGCATTAGCTGTGCTGGGGAGAAGCAGAGTAGGTAGGCAATGACCTAGGATGTGGGATAATTGGGTGGTGGGTTTCATCTACTATATGGCAGTTTTGCTGGAGAAGGATACTTCTTTGGCTTTGCCACATTTGGCTTACTTCCTTATGATTCAGGAGACATCATCTGTGGAAAGACACTGCTTGGTTATGGTATGGCCAGAGGTTTCAGAAGCAGAAAGCAGTTGATAACTCCTTCTGCTAAGAGGTTAGTCTTCCAGACATATGGCTAGCTACTATGATGGATACTTTTGGGGTGGCTATCAAAAGAGGAAGGGCAGTAGAAGAAGGGTGGGAGTGTGTTTGGGCTTTTAATGTGGGGCATTGCTAATAGATGGGGTGCTTTAGAATCTCTAAGTTATGGGTAATCTTTGAGGGTTACAGGGAGGGGTATCTTTTCAGGGCCAAGGGGACAGACAGGGGTCTCATTCTCCATTTAATTTGGAGGTATTGCAGTATACGCTCCAGAAATTTCCTGATTCTTCTCTTAAAGAAGAGGTAATTGAAGGCTTTTCTCAGGAGTTTTCTAGTAAATCAACGGTAGTTGCAGTTGGGATAGTTTGTAGGAATTGTTGCTCTGTTCAGGGGAAGGAAGATGTCTTGGAGGGTTTGGTAGAGAAGGAACAATAGGCGGGCAAGTTGTTGGGGCCTTTTGATAACCACCCCTTTGAGAGTTTTAAGGTTTCACCATAGGGTTTGTTTCCTAAGAAGGTGGATGGTGAGTTTATGCTTATTCATCACTTGTCGTACCCGGAAGGGAGCTCCATTAATGATTTTATTTCTGTTCAGGATGCCAAGATCAGTTATACATCTCTGGATGATGCTGTGAAGGTTATTCAAGGGGTTATGATCCATTGTTAGTGAAGGTGGACATTGATTCTACCTTTCACCTTTTGCTGGTATGTGAGGGTGAGTGGCCATTATTAAGCATGGTAGTAGGGAACAAATTTTACTTTGATAAAACTATGGCAATGGGATGCTCAGTGGCTTACGCTACTTTTGAAAAATTTAGCACAGTACTGCATTGGGTTTGGCAGCAGCAGGTCAATACGCAGAGGAAGGTGCATTATTTGGATGATTTCTTAACAGTAGATGAGGGATTTGTGGGAGCAGCTGAAGGTATGAGAGTTTTAAGGGATGTGTGAGGAGATGGAGGTCCCACTGGCTAGGCAGAAGTTGGAAAATTCCTACTAAGGCATTGGGTTTGTTAGGATTGCTGTAGGACGCTGAATGGGGGGTGCTTTGCTTCCTGGGTGATAAGATAGCCCAACTGAAGGAGAAGGCATGGACTCAGGAGGTTATAGAGGCTTTGGGGCTTCTGAATTTTGCATGCCAAGCAGTTTATCCAGGGTGTATCTTTTTTAGGTCAGAGGCTTTTTTGTTAAAATGACAGAAAAGCATACATCATTGGGTCAGGATTAACAAGTTGGTATGGGTTGATCTGGCATTTTGGTTATCCTTTTTACAGCAATTTAGTGGTTTCCCTTTTTGGCAGACAGATTGGGTTGGTCAAAAGGAACTGCAATTGTTTACGGATGCTGCTGAGGTATCAGAATGGGTGCATATTTTGGAGGGGAATATTTTGTGGCTAATTGGCTGGTGGATTGGAAAAATGAGTGGTAAAGGGATGTTGCCTTCTTGGAGTTAATGCTAATCTGGGTTGTACCTGTAGTTTAGCAGGAGTGATTCAGGAGAAAGAGGGTACTTTTTAACTCCAATAATATGGTAGTGGTGTGAGTTTTTCAAGCAAAGACTGCGAGATCTGAATTATTGTTGTGGGTGTTACATAAGTTGGTTTCACAGAGTTTATTAATCAATTTTTTGTTCACAGGTGTCCATGTTGCAGGGGTTAAGAATGAAATCGCTGACAGTCTGTCTCAATTTCCATTTTCCAGGTTCCAACAGTTGGCCCCAGGGGTGAAGGAAGATCCAATTGAGTTTCCAGATGAGGTGTGGCATCTTGGTTTGACATAACCAGGAGGTTGGTGCAGCACTTTTAGGTGTCATCTACCAGAAAGGCTTATGGTAGGGCATTAATTGATTTTGATACATTTATTTTGCAGTTACCTGAGGATAAAGGAGTGTGGTCAGAGGAATTTTTATTGAGATATTTAGCTCACACTTGGGGGTAGGGTAAGGAGGTGCAATTTGTTAAGGTGGATTTGACAGGGATTTGTATATTTGCACAGGGTGCTGGGTTGTATACTTTTATAAAGTCCTGAATGGTGGGGGATATGTTAAGAAGAGTGGCTGGAGTTCATATGGATATGCATTGGCCATTGACAACACAGGTTTTGGGAGTATTATTGAGGGGTTTGGGTTTAGTGGTGGGTGATTCAGTGGACTATGTTTTGTGGGCTACTTTGTATTTATGGATGTATTTCTGGGCATTTTGGATGTCAGAATTGTTACGGTCATTAGTTTGAAGAGATGTTGTGGTTTTCCCAGGGTCAGTGCACATTTGTTTATGTAAGTCTAAAATGGATCAGTTACGTAAAGGCATGCAGATAGTTCTTGGGAAAGATAGGAGTGTGGTGCTTTGTCCGGTGGGTTCAGCTTTGGGTTTGATGTGGACTCATGTGAGAGGCCCTCAGGAATTGGTCTTTCGGTTGAGAGGGGGCAAGGTAATGAGAAGGGTGTTGTGTTGTATGGGTTTTCCTGCAGACATGTTTTCTACTTATTCATTCTGTATTGGTAGGGCTTTGGATATGGTGAGGGTAGAGAGGTCCATTGAGGTCAACCAGAGAGTGGAGAGGTAGTCTTCAAATGCCTTTTCTTCTTATATTAGGTAATGGATTCAACTGATATTTTTTTTGTCTTTCAGGAAAGGAGATTGTCATCATAGACCATTTGCATATCCATGTATCCACTGAGCAGTGAAGAGGGCAGCAGTTAGGATGGATGGAAAGAACTTAGGTTTGCATCAGTTGGGATGGACAGTTACCTGGCATGGGACGAGTGGTCTTACATGGATTCAGCTTATGAATGAAATTGAAGTGATACGATCATGGAAGGGATTGCCATGAATAATGGTGATACATTTGGCTGGTAATGATTTAGTGTTAATTCCTAAGACCAGGTTGGTGGATTGGATAAGAGAGAATTTGGTTATGCTGCAGTTGTTATATCCAGGTATATGCATTGTATGGCTGGAGATAGTATCATATTTGAGTTGGTGGAATGCTGTTAATTTTAAGGCTTTGAAGTGTGCATGGAGGTCCATTAACTATAGGTTGACATTGCAGCTGGGGGTGTTGGGTATATATATGATAGAACATAGGGGTTTCATTAACAGGGACCCAGTTTGGGTGGGGTGTACTTGAATGAGTTTGGTTTAGACTTGCTTAACATACATTTAAGTTTACTTTTGGAAGGTCTGGTGAAAGGTCTTATGTAGGAGAGGGGGAACAGCCTGTGGTCAGGCTGGTGCATGGAGAAGAGGACCAGGCTTGTCCTTCTTCTTTTCCCCTGTCTTTGTGTTGGAGTTTATGCAATAATTTTGGGAGATGAAAGTGAATGGTAGGATGCTGCTTGGTTGATAAATAAGTGAGCGGAGGTATGGATGCTGCTAATTGACAATGCTTGACTGATAAAATAAGTGAACGAAAGTATGGACACTACTTATTTGGGCAGGGTGAGCAGGGTACACTGCCCTGATGTACATTATAAAGATTTTACATGTGTGGTTACAAGGTTACTGTGTTATAACTAATATATGAAAAAGATGTAATAAAGTAGTATTTGAAATTAATAAAAATTGTCGAATGTCAATTGCTGCCATGTGTATTATTGAAGGGGACCAGGACAAAAGTAAACACATTGTATGACAGCATGATGTATGAAGTGTTTGTGACTTGGTTCAAGGTGATTCTGATGCATTGATTCTGCTGATGTAAATATGACATTACACATGATCAAAAGTAGCTGCCATGAGAGCCCACATATGGTAACCAAACAGGGCTGAAATATACATAGTATGGAACCTATACCAACTTGATTAATGAGATGCCTAAGCCAGGACTCGCACCTTTGGATTTTGAAACTACATCTTGGTGGGTCTACAAGGTATGCTATTAAAGCAATGGGAGATCCCATCTTCTTAAGCACATTATTCATTGCCATAGCACATTAACTGGACAAATAATTTTCCCATCATTATAATTGTACAAAGTTCACATAAAAAAGACACAAATGTTACTGAAAAATAATTGTTTCAGCAAACAGCTCCAGGGTCTCATGTTTATAGAATGGACTTTTTTTAAAATGCATACTACAAATACACTTCAATACAGAATATTATGTTTATTATGTTTATTTTTGTCAATATGCTATCATGGAGTCAGGTCATATAACTGACCCTGAAATATTATGTTGATTATTATGAACAAGGAAAGCAAGAGTCTCAGCTTCTGTGATGGCTGAACTTAAGATACTATGTGTGGAAACACAATAGATCAGAGTTAACTGCTTGTATTCAGCCTTATATATATATTTAGGATAGTGTGATGAGACCCTAGAAACATCACAACTGGCACCCACACTGTCTGCCTTCTCCATGTGAGTTTCTGTTGCTAGTATTAGTGCCATAACTAAACTTAATAATTTCTTTACAATAATACATTTTTAGTAAGTACCTCAAACATCAGCTTAATGAAAATAAATCTTCTTAACATATTTAGATTTGGAATGATACTTAAAAATGTAGTTGCTTCATAAACATATCCAATGAATCATTAGATAGATATTGGCATGAGGACAATGATAGAAAAGGAACAGTAATTGTTTTTTGTGTGTGTGTGAAGAAACTGAATATTTATAGCAGAACTGTAGCTATGTTATCTGGTGGCCTGTACAGTTCACCAAATTTTTGCATTATCAATTCTAAGATAAGAAAATGGAAAAAAAAAGTTTTCTCAAAGTTGAAAACAAAAAAAAAATTGTAGCAAACCACTTGCTACACATTTAACAAGCAGCTTGCTGCAGTTAAAATATCACATGCTAAACTTCAGTGTTTCAACTATAACCACAAATACCATATCAGCATTTAGTTCTCTACCTGGTACTGCATCAGAAGCATCTGCAAATTGTACCCTTTAACTACTTGCACCTAGGCTGCACATCTGACTAATACTTTCCAGAGTATTTGCTGTAAATAGGATCATGTTGTTTTACCCTTTCCTACTAAGATACAGTGTAAGGCAAGGCAACGGATATTAAGTACATATTTTGGAAATCTTGTGCAAATTCAGAAATGGAAGAGTTGCATCCAAGAAGTTGCCCATATATTCATTTGAATTCATATTTTTTTTTTCACAGAACTGTTTGTCGAAAATGTATTTTTGACTGCAATAAACAGACAAAACAAACAGCATTGATACGTAAAAACTGAACAATGCAATAGAAAACATGCAAAGTAAACCATGTATAGTATTTACAAAAAAGTAAAGCATACGATTTAACAGAATGCAAAATGGTATGTCTATCAAAATATAACTTGCTTTTCATAAATCCAGCAAAAAGTGAAATGTTTAACACATAATAGAACTGGTAAAGGAACCACAGTATTGGGAGCAAATAAGTAGCAAAGCAAAAGTAATAGAATGAGAAGAGGCTACAAATACATTTGGACTGCAGGTTAGAGATTGCTTACCATAGGGCAGATGCACTGTAATGGTTAATCTGACATCAGTGCATAGGCAAAGAGAAAGGAATAGGGGGATCCTAAGTGAAAAAACAGCACTTGCAGAGTTTTTAGTAGAATCTAGAAAAGGGATAATTAGTAGGACATATAAAAGATTGCATGATAACTATGGGGATCCATCCAACAAGGTTAGAAAGGATCGGGAAGAGAAACTGCATAAGTAATTCACAAAAAACAATGGGAGGATATATGTATGGCTACCAAATGTGCGCAAGTCTAAAATATTTAGGATTTTTTGCATGGAAGTGTTTACATAGGTATTTTTATACCTCAAGCAGACTCCAAATAATTTGTTTTTCTCAAGTAGATTGCAGTTGTGTGATGGGGAAAAAAGTTGCAATTGAAAACATTTTGTGGGATTGTAATGAATCGTCAGACTTTAACAAACACCCTGCAAATTCCTCTGCAGAAATACTAGGTGAAAAAATTGGTGTAACTAAAGAAATTATTTTTTGAGAAGTGATACAAAATCAGAATTGTTTTTTTCATAGCAAGGCCTTTCTGAGTTTAATTCTGGTGGCTGCCAAAAAAGCAATTACTAGAACATGAAAATCAAAGTCTAAACCAACCATACTAAAAGTAGTAAATATAGTAACAAAGATAAAAGAACTGGAAGGGAGATTTTTATAAAAGAATAGGAGCAAGGTACATAGAAAAATAGGAACTATGGGAACAATACATGCTGAAGAATGTTTTGGAGGAGGAATGAGGTTTAAAGGAAGGTGGGAATTGAATAAGCCATGTAATGCTTGATTGACCATGACTGTATAGAAGACTATGGGCCGGATTCACGAAACCTCTGTGTAAGACTTTATATGTCTTACTCGGAGGCTGCAGTTGAACGGTATGACATCAGTGTGCCATGAATATTCATAAGGGCATGCTGACTCATCCATAACTCTTACACGGACTGAGTAGGCAAGCAGGGGGCGTGTCTGACTGCCGAGCAGTCTAAAAGTCCACGCCTCTGCAATGTTTTAAAAAGCATAATGTCAACAGACAAGAACGAGTCCGCTCAAATGTACTTGCACCCAACACCACACTCCCTGACACTGTAAACCCCCATCAGAGTTATAAAACGGAAAAAATTAATTTTTTTTTAAATCCACGATATAGCTGCCCATATTTGCGCTTGTTTGCGCAGGTGTGCCCATTGCTTAACCACAGTTAGCAATTGTGACATTGAAGAGCATATAAGAACTATTTATGCAAAGTAATCCAAATAGCAATAGCGTAATGGTAGCGTGTATGCACAAAGAGAAGGCATTCATGGTTCGAGTCCCACCACTCCCCTTCTTATTTATGTTTTAAATCAGTATTTGAAATAATACCAGACAAATATGATTAAAATTTTATTAAATGCAGTGACATGGCCAATGTATCAGCGAACAAAAAATATATTTTTAAAAGACCCAAATATATAATAGCCTGCCGTTAAGCAATGTTTTACACAGCTAAACACAGGTGTTCATAGTTTAATAGCACTATACCCATCTAAACAGAGGTGCCCATAGTTTAATAGCGCTTTATCCAGCTAAACAGAGTTGCCCATAGTTTATTAGTGCTTCACCCAGATAAACAGAGTTGCCCATAGTTTAATAGCTCTTCACCCAGCTAAACAGAGTTGCCCATAGTATAATAGCACTTTACCCAGTGCAATAGAGTTGCCCAACATTTAAAAACACTTTACCCAGCACAATGTGTTTGTGCGGACGTGTGCGCTGCGCCAACCAGGGCACCGTAGGACACAGAGGATCAATGTAGAGCTAAGTTGTTTAAATGCAGCTACACCCCCTAGCCTGTGTATACAGTATTAAAATAAAAGAATGATAACGTTTGAACCCAGGACCCTTTGTAGCATAAACAATGTACAGAACCACTAAGCCATGACAACATAGGGGAAGCAGCCACTATTAACATATATAAATTAGGAATGGTAGTTTAACCATTACTAAGCAGGTCTGCAGTCAGCCAAGAATTTTACAAAATGGCCAATCACAAAAATGTACGGGAAATGCGGCATATTTAAGCCCCACAGGCGGGAATACACACCGTAACTGATTGTAGCTCACATCTGCGGTCTGAATGTCTGGTGTTGGAGAGGGAGTGTGCTTCCAAGCACAGAGATGGGACACCGAGGAGTCCAAATACATGGTTTGGCTCCTAGTTCACTATCATGAGGCAAGACTTCTGCAGGGCCAGTTCCAAGCGACAGAGTACAAGGCAGAGGCTTGGAACCGGTCAGCTCATGACCTCATCAGTGCCACAGGCGTTCCCCGGACTGGTGAGCAGATCCGTTACCACCATGCAGACCTGAAGAGACAAAAGGTGGACCACCTGAACCAGTGGATACAGGAGGCCCGTGGAATGTGGGATGCCCCAAAACTGAGTATGTAGCCATGGAATGCAGTATGTAAGGATTTAAAATGCAGTATGTATAATGGATAGGAATGTCTCTATATCCCTTCATTTACTTTCCAGCTGCAGGTGACCGTGTTACGAATCAGCAAGCCTATGAAGATAGGCTGCTAAGGCTGCGCTGCCAGGCAGGTTAGTGATTATTCTTCATGTATTGTTATATAAAATATGGGAGAGAGCATGAAAGAAAGTGTTGTAGTCCAATAATGCAGCCATAAAATGGACTGAATAAGTCCTCTGCATGTACTGTCAGATAAAAATGTTAGAGAGGCAGAAAAAGAATGTAGTAACCCATTTAGAAAGGTAACAAATGTCTGGAATAATATCTCTGCAAGCACTGTCATATAAAATAATATGTGAGTAAGCCTGAAAAAAGAGTGTACTAACCTATTAATAAAGGTATAATACGTCATGAACATGTCTGCCATATATACCGTTAAAACAAATAAAGGAGTGAGCCTGTGGAAAAGTGTGTAATGTCATTAATAAAGGTCTAAAACCCAGAGTGTGTCTGTTTCACTTAGTATGAAATGTTGTTGTACCCTTGATTTATACAAATAGTAATGTGTTAGAAAGTGCTGTGAACCCAGAGTTTTGCAGTCCCATCTAAAGTGGGTGATGGAAGTGCTAGTAGCTGTGAAGTAAATATACAGTCCTCAACAGTCAGTTACTGGCTGGTATGCATAAGTAAATCTGGCACATGAGCAGCATGCGAATATGTTCCCCAGAAATGTAAGTGTGCTTCAATAAATGCAGGGTTCTGTACAATTAGAATTGAAAATGTCATGTGAAAACATCCAGATATGTAGATAAAGAAATATAAATGCAACCATGAAATATGTAGCAGTAACATCTGCATTCTGGACAGTTAGTATGTGAGATATAGGTCAAGTATAGATTGAACTAGCCAAACCCATTACACAACCTAATGCATGGTGGCAAGTGTAATAATACATGTAGGGAATATACACCTGCAGTCACTAGGAATGTAGTGTAGAGTAAAAGTGTTTATAAGATATTAATGGAGTTTTTTTCTACACCCTACTGTTTGTGCATAAACCATGCAATTCCACACCTCAATGGGTATGTGCAATCTTAAATATTTGTCAGGATATATGCCCTATTGTTCCATAAATATTTGCACTCATGTTGATGCATGTGCCCTGTTCAAACACCACGTTCATGGTGGTCTGTTGCTACCAATCATCACTGCATGCGGTTGGAATAACCGCTGTTGTTCAATATATGCATGTGTTATGTTTGCTGTTCAACTGTTGGAACTGTGGTGTGTTGGGTTAATGGGAATATTACTGCATGCTGTTACAACTAATCTGGAATAATGTTGTTTATGTTGTAATGAAACACACCAAATCACAGAATAAATGGGAAGGCCTTTCCCATCGGACCCACCTGTCCCTCCTCAGTTGGCAAGTGCACCTGGCACCAGTGACTCTGGTGCCCAGCCTGGACTCCCCTCCTCTGTTGGCCCTGTGCCACCTTCAGGTGGAAGTGCTGCAGGGGATGGGACTCACCCCCCCATGCAAGCGTGGGTGAAGAAGGGCCACCCATCACCCTTCGAAGGGTCCGGACTGTGGTGTGTAGGGAGATCCAGTGTTCAGTCGCTGATCCCCTACGCCAGCTTGAGGCGAGAGTGGTGCATCTCACGGGTGAGCCTGCCCATCCTACTCAGCCCCCAGCACAGCCACTCCCGGGGCTGTGAAGGTGCAGTGGTGACTGCCCATGAGTGGGGATCTCAGTTCCACTGTTACCATCTGTGGGCTCATGGGCTTGCGATTTCCAAACAACCTTCCCCGAAAATGTGTTCACCCACCCCATGTGTCAAATTCCACCCCTGTATGCATCTTGTTTGTCTTGTCTGTTTACCTCCCCAACCTACCCCCCCAAATATACCTATTTCCCCTACCTCACTTACCACTCTCACCTGAAAAAAAAACAAAAAAAAAAAGGGCAATCGGTACCTGGAAAAAAATTATGCCACATACATAGCTTCCCATTTTGCACACATGTCCATAGGACATGTACACCGATAATTCTAATTGGCAGTGCAACAAACTATGTTGTCCTCACCCCTCTCTCAGGGGTGGAAGGTCTCAAAACTCACTCCAAATGTTCAACATATGCACAGCTGTTGCTGTTAAAGAAATGGGCAGCTATGGGCCTTCCCTGCACCCTTCCTGCACATCCTGAGTTTGTTTTCCTACTGTCTGTCCCTCTCTGTGCCCCCTTTTTTCACCACTTTCCTATCTCCCCATTTTCTTTTCTTTAAAAGAAATTAGCGTAGGGGATAGCGGGAGTAAGCACTTTTAAGCAGTAGTTAGCGGGGGTGCGCAAGTGTGAGCTTGTGTGCACTTAGATAAGCATTGCTCAGCGTCGTGCAAACCCATGCCAACCCGCTTACAACTGCTTAAAAGTGCCTTAGTCACTCTGTATGACAAGGCCCTTGTATTACTCAGCAGCAAAATAAAAATACCCTTGCCAGTCTCGAACCCGGGACCTTGGACTCACCAGTCTGCATGAAATACCACTAAACCACAGCAGATATACATAGCTTAGTGCTGAAAGCAATTTATCATGCATTACCATGAGTGAATGTAAATGGAAAATAGGAATGGCATAACACAAATCTTGTTCTGTGGGCCTTAACCAGCAGGTGTTGTTGATTTGCATGACATGACTGTGAAAAGAGAATCAGCCATGCTAGTAGGGAATAAGGTTACAGTAGCAGCTTACAAACCCCTCACAGTATCAGAGCAGGAAACACACTGGCATATTAGCATAGGTCACAGGCCAGACCTCCCAAAAGTGACTGCTCTACAGTGATGACCCTGATTAGTAAACAAAAGTTAGCTGTGCCCCTCTGACTCCCTGTGAAATATACTAACAGTAGGCAGAAAGGTGTTGAATCTCACTTAATAACAAATGTCAACAGGTGAGAGTAGACACTGCTTGCATGTCAGAAAAGGTGTAGTAATAGAAATGGTCTGAATCACCCAAAGTCTGAACTGAAAAATGTCAGAACTATATCACAGGTGTATCCCCGTTATATGTACCTTCCCCTGAGGCTGTTCAAATATATATGTGCGAGTATCTGAGGCCTGGAAGAGTCAGAAACACACAGGCATATCAGCTTGCCTGCTGTTACACACTCTGCAAATAGCTGTAGAATGAATCCCACGAGCATGCCCTTATGTAGAAGTACAACACAGAAATAGCAAAAGATGTAGCCATGTACTGCTAGCAACCACCTGTGACAATGCCATTGTTCAGGTGCCGAAAAGACGGCTGTGGTGCACAGTCAAGGAATACTAGGCTGACCTCTGTCTGCCATCTGGATATGTCCACAGGTGGTAGCTACTCAGACAGACTACAAGCCTTCATAGACTTACAGGTACACAGCAACTCTGCATGTTCAACAAGATAAACATCACACAATAATAAATAATGCACACTGCAGTTCTGCACCCCTACCCAAAGGTACTATATACCCGTGTAGTCAGGCACAACCAGCGGTGTAGGTAGGCATACACAGTACAGAAATATGAACAGTCATCCTGAGCAGACTGTGCTAATGCCAACACAAACCACAAACTGTTCAGATGTGAGTAACGTACTAATGACAGTATAGCTGTTCACAAACAGTGCATGTGCCTGATATTCATAATTGGTAGTAAAACATACCTAGATATCCTCACCACTCTCTCAGGGGTCGAAGGTTTCAAATATTCCACTTAATGTGATGCATATGCACAGCTGTTGCTGGTAAAGAAATGGGCAGCTATGGACCTTCTCCACACCCATCATGTACATCCCAAGTTAGTTTCCCTACTCTCTTCCCCTCTTTGTGCACCCTTTATCACAAGAGTCCTATCTCCCCATTTACTTTACTGTCAAAGACATGAGCGCGGGGGTTAGCGGGAGTGAGCACTTGTAAACAGTAGTCAGCGGGTTTGCACCAGTGTGCGCATGTGTGCGCCTACCTTAGCATTGCTAAGATATGATAAGCTCCACCAAGCTTAGCTTACTATTGCTAACATAAAATAAGCTAAGCTAAGCTTCGCTTAGTATTGCTAAAATACAATAAGCTAAGCTAAGCGTCGCTTAGCATCGCTAAGCATCACGCAAACCTGCACCAACTCGCTTAAAACTGCTTAAATGTGCCTTTGTCACTCTGTATGACAAGGCCCTTGTATTGCTCAGCAGCAAAATAAAATACCCTTGGCAGTCTTAAACCCCACACCTTGGGCTCACCAGTCTGCATGGTGTACCACTAAGCCACAGAAGATACACAATAACTTTGTGCTGAAAGAAATATAACATGCATTGCAAGCAGTGCATGTAAAGGGAAAATAGGAAAGCCATAGGAATACATTACAATAAAGAAATATGACATGCATTACAAGGACTGAATGTAAAGGGAAAATAGGAAAGCCATAGGAATACATTGCAATAAAGAAATATAACATGCATTACAAGGACTGAATGTAAAGGGAAAATAGGAAAGCCATAGGAATACATTGCAATAACTACTGTTGTATGCCAGTTAACTCCCTAATTCCAAAAGAAAGTACATACTCCCATGTATCCAGTGTTAGCATTAGGAGGTGTGAGTAAACTTACACACTGAGAAGAGTGTACTTGAAGAAGCAACATTCAGGTTTCAGTACAACATGCATTTCACTGGCTACAACCCAGCTTCAGATATCAGACATATACCAACCTTCTGACTGACACAACAGTGTCCACAGCAAACAAGCATGGTCCCCACCTTGCAAAACTGAAAGGTCTACGCCTACCTATCATTTTATAGTAGTGTCCTGAAATCACAGTGAGAACTGCAATTACCACACAGCAGGCTGCATGCAATTACTAAATGGTGGGCACCAATTGGTGCAGAGGCCATCACATGCACATGTGCAGATACCTACAAAAGCAACCTGTACTAGCTGTCCACACATGCAATAATATCATTGCAGCAACTGGAGAGAGAGAGAGCGAGCGAGAGAGACAGACAGACAGACAGACAGACAGTTGGAGAGACCAACCAAACAAAAAAAAAAAAACAGAGGTGGTTGGAGACACCAACCAACCAAAACAACAAATAAAACAAACAGAGGTGGTGGAAGACACCAACCTAAATAAATAAAAAAAATATACATCAACAGGTACAACAGACTGAGGTGAGAAATACAAAGGTAAGGTATGTAACACATATGTATTTGCTGGCATCCGAATGATGTGTCTGAAGGGAACTCTACATTCTGTGAACACTCCTTATGTGGTAGCAGTCCGTATCTATATGTATATGCAGATGTGCATAGGGCAAGGGACATACTGCAACTGTTAGTGAAAGCTGGACATATATATGTATTTGAAGGTTGCTATGTGCACATATCTATGTAGGTTGTAGTGTGTGGCATTGAAAACAGCAAGCAGTGCAGGTATATGTCATGTGGTGGTTAAATGCTGTGGGACTGAGTTACAGCCAGTGAGGTCTGCTATGGCTATACGGCCTGATGACAGCAAAATGCATTCTGCACAACACTGTGCAATATTATTACATAATTGTATGTCTCACAACTGTTCCATAATTGATATTCCCACCATGAAAGGTGGGCAGTATATCTGCATATACGTGCATGTATATGTGCAGCAGTGGCTGTTTGCAAGTATGTGTATATATATATATATATATATATAGATATATATATATATATATATATATATATATATATATATATATATATATATATATATATATATATATATATATATATATATATATATATATATATATATACGTATCTCTCTCTCTCTCTCTCTCTCTCTCTCTATATATATATATATATATATATATGTTATGTGTATATACACACATATATATATGTAGATATACGTATATATATATATATATATATATATATACATATATATACATATATATACAAATATACATATATACATATATAGATATATACATATGTAGATATATAGATATATATATATAGATATATAGATATATACATATATAGATATATATAGAGATATATAGATATATACAGATATACATGGATATCTATGGATATGTATATAGATATATATAGATATGTATATATAGAGTGATATATAAATATATATGTATATAAATATTTATATATATATATATATATATATATATATATATATATATATATATATATGTATATAGTGAGAGAGTGAGACACAGGGTCAGACGTATTGCAACAGGTGCCTGGTGACCAAGGCATGGACTGAACACCAGTGTTGATACTGCAGTGTCATACCCCATTCCAAAACACTTTACCCACTAACTATCAGATAGGTGGTTGCCTGACTAACACTGAAGGTGTCAGAAGGGAACATGGGACACAGGTGGACAGTAGCCTCCCCTTTGATATTCACAGTGCCACACTAGTCCTGTAATCTGTCTATGTGGTACGTGTAATCACAAACAATGTGTCATGTATGGAAATATAGGTCAGTGTTCCACTGTACTCATCACAATGCCCCATGTGGTATGTACCTCACATGACAACTACAGCAAGTGGAAAGGCCACAGACATACCTCACAAAGGGTAATACTGCCCTGAAACACATACCCTATGCAGACTGACTCACATAACCACAGCTACAGTGCATTGTATACCGACCACCCAGAGGTTACCTCTGCCAAACATACAGAGGTATACCACACCCATAGCAGTCAGACAACCGCCATGTCAACACCTCACAATCCCACCGGGCTACATGGCCTAGGTCCCTAGTCCCCATAACCTCACTAAACAGCATATGTTGGAGGGATAGACTCCTACTGGCAAATATGCCATACGCTGGAGTAAACCACCCAGCATGAATAAACAAGGCTCCTCAGTAGCAGATGTCAGACATACCCCTGATGATTGTCTGGGGGATAGGTAACACGCCCTGGGAATCACCTCTGTGTATCCGGTTGACAGTAGGAAGTGAAATCTAATTACATGTGTGTCACAGGCCAGGGTAGCATATGGCTAGGCTGCTGTAGGCCCCAGGGACAATAGCGTATTACCTATTTATGACACAATGCACACAGACATGTACACAGTGCAATACCTGCTATGTGAGGTGGAATGAGTGTGACAGTGAATGTGTGCAAGGTCTGTGATGGTGTGATAGCTAGGTGTGAGGTTGTTTCTGTCATGGTCGTTTGTGTCCTAAGTGTGAGGCCAGAGAAAGATGTGTCAATTATTGGGATGCAGACATAGTAGGATGGTATATGTTGTGACGTAGTTCCTTGTGTACGACTGTGGTGTCCCATCATAGGCTGAAGCAATACATGTATGCTCAGTAAGTGGTACTGCTGGTGAATCCAGCAGACATTTGAACTGTTGTACCACCCGAAGCTGTAGGCCTAAACAGCACAGTATGGTGTATGTTCACATTCCCTGGTAACACTGTCTTGTGTGTTTCCTGCAGTCTGCACAGATTACATTCCTCAGGCATAGGTATCTGTAAGTAGGGGCACACAGTACTTTAAGGTACATAGCAAATGCTCATCTATGTTAGCATACATTTGTGTGTTGTATGAATGTCTGATGTGTGTGTAATGATGCCTGTACCACGTTCACAATCACATGTTTGATGCAGGGTTTGCGTGTGTACCTAGCAACATGTATACTCTGTTACAGCAGTATGCCAGCTATATTAACAACTGTGCACATATGTTAGGTAGGGGTATGGCATCAACGACTAGGGTGGGTTACTGGTTATACTGTAACTGTACTTCACATTCATTGCAATGGATGACATATTTATCCATGCATTGAATTGATATGTATCCCCCTGGCAAGGCTGTGCATTGGATCCCAAACAGCGAGCCGAGTACTGGTGTATACCGGTGTGTCATATGGAGTGTGGCAGGCACTGTCAGACAGTTGTGGGCTAAGCACTGATATGTGGTATTGAATGTGTGTATCCTGTGACAGACAAACAAATGCTATATATATGGCAGTTAACTGATATCTGTACTGTGTAATGTTAAGTGTGCCACATTACTTGCTCACACATATCGTTTACTTGTCTTCCAGGCTTATGGCTCATCACAGGAGCCCCTGCTACACAGCTGCAGAGGAACAGGAAATCCACCACAGCCTGGTTCAGCACTATACCCTGCTGTTTTCAAGGGCCAGCCACCACCAGCAGGAGCATACTGCACTGTGGCAAGAACTTTTTTGTCGGGTAAATGACATAGGCATGCATAACCGGACATATGAACAGGTACGCCATCACTGCAGTGATTTAGTTAGACATGTCCGGCAGCATGCATCTGATATCCACAGACAACAGCTTGCCACAGGTGGTGGGGTGGCCATACATCTGCCCATCACCAGAGTGGAGGAACTGCTGCTAAGTGTGGTGGCTCCTGACCTACAGCAGCAACAACATCACACATGTGTCATGATGGAGGCCGGAGCCACACAGCATAGTGACATGGAGCGTGCAGGTAACATGCCCTAGCTGTAGACTACTGTTACCTGTATTGTTAGATTATACATGTGTGAGATGTGTACTGTGTTTAGCAGTTGTGCTGCCTATTGTGTGCAATACTGATAATTTGAATAGTATCTGTACACTTATGCCTGTTGTTCTATTGCAGTTTAGCACACTCACAGTAGCAATGCCACAGTTGTGGCCACTGACAAACTGTGTCATATTCTTGCAGGTCCCTCTGGTGTGACAGCAAGGCAGACGTTACATGCTGGTGAGTGTATTAACACTTTAAACTTGGTATTGAACTGTGCATGGCATAGGTGAGGTGTAGGCCATGTACACATAACACACCTACGCATAATGCATGCTGTGCATGTTTGCTGTGAGACGTGAAACATCTCAGTAATGTCAGTAGCTGCCTCAATCACATGCATTGCACAGAGCATCAGACACAAATGTGGCAACACTGTACTGCACATTGGATAGGCATAGTTGACACACATGTACACAACATAACACATTTGTCATACGCAGTACACCTCAACATGCTACACATAGTGTAACCGGACACCCGCTGCCAGGTCACACTTCAGTATCCCACATGTCATCCACACACTACACATACCATACCTGAGGGGTAGGGTCCTAGCATGGTCTGTGCAACACTCCTCAACAAATAACACAGTCATGGTAGGCAATGCTCCCTATTGGACACCTCACACACCCTTGTGCAATGTGGCTGTGTAATTGTGAACTTAGCCACGGCACTGCGGTTCAGGTACAGCATGCTAGGCGATGGTCTAGCACACTTTATTGGCCTTGAGTGACCACATGATGCATGATTATGATATCTAATGGTACTACACCCCATACTGTTACAATGGCCATGTCCAGGATTGTTTTCCCATCACGTACACATGCACCACTCATCCCGTGTGTGTACATAGCATGCATGTGCTACACCTGTGTCCACAATTATCTGCTACAGAAACAGACACTGCAATCAGACATGGAAATCCATGTGACACACAGATAACACACACAACCATGGTATGTATACCTGTGTGTGATGGTGCACAGAACATTGCAGAGCTTATAATACTTGCACAGAAATGTTGTGTCCTTGTACACATTGTGTTCCAGGGTCTAGGCAATCACTGAACATGTACACACATGCATCACACCCATGTACACTGTCATTAACTATGGCTGTCTACGCTCACACTGCATGGACTTGATCAACACTTATTCTGCATGCTGACACGTGTGCATGACTGTTTGCCTTGTGATACTGTCACCCACCTTCAACCAGTATTGAGTATGATTTGGATTTCTGTTGTGTGTGTGTATCTGATGTAGTGAGGAGTGTGGAGGTGTTCCTGTGAGCCTGTGTGCATGTGTTCATGTGTGCATGTGTGCATGTGTTCATGTGTTCATGTGTGCATGTGTGCATGTGTGCATGTTTTCATGTGTTCATGTGTGCATGTGTGCATGTGTGCATGTGTTCATGTGTGCATGTGTGCATGTGTGCATGTGTTCATGTGTGCATGTGTGCATGTGCGCATGTGTGCATGTGCAGACTGTAACGTGTGTTTCCTGTCTTCCTCTCACAGGTGCTGAGGTAGGGCTTGGCGAAAGCAGCAGGCGACCTGACGCCACTGCCACGGATAGTGGTGATGATAACACATGTATTTTGGCACAGGGAGATTTGACAGGGCCTGTCATTGGTCCACCAATCAACAGTACACAGCGTTCAACCCCATCTATGCACACACTCATACTGCCATTACATCCCTCACCACCAATGGCCATAGGGGAGGGACAGCATACAGTTGGCATTGACAAGGAGAGTGTGGTACCCATGGCACGTGCATCCCCTCACAGCAGCCATAGCCATAGACCTGGCATGATACCACATAGGTGGAGGTCCAGGGGTTCTCAGGGGAGCACCACAGGACGTATTGCCCCTGGCAGGCGTGCCCTCACAGGTCTTATGATGATCACTATGTTCTGGGCTGTAATGCAGGCTCAGGCACATATGGAACCGTACACCAGGCAGGGACTTAGGGTGCAGAGGGCACATAACACCGCTATCAATGACAGCATCTGTGACCTTGCCGGTGTCATCTGGACATACACCGAGGCCATTGAGAGACATTGGGAGAGACAATAGATGCCCTCTACAACATGTTTTCCTCAAGCCAGCACCCAGTCAAGGTTGGTACCTGATACCGTCCGTAGCACCCCTGCCAGGCACAGGTACTGTGTCTGTGACCGGAGACAGTGATCTGTACAGCCAAGCAGGTACAGTCTGTGGCTGTCCCACAAACCACCGTATATGGTAGCCACATGGTGGAGCTGTGTGCATGCAGACACACACACACATTAAGCAAACAACACATACACACACACATTACATCAACATTAGCCCATGCTGTACTGTTGTCCCACACACACACACACACACACACACACACACACACACACACACACACAGACATGTCGATTGGATGGGTCAATGTCAGGCTCTGGCAAACAACAAAACACCCTGTGCATATAATGATACCTGTGCCGCCTCCTGTCATCTGCATTATCAATGGAGGGACAGGCTAACATGGTGCTGATGCACAGGGTGACACTACAGCAGTGTAGCAATAATAGTGAGTTGTCAACAAGGAAGTCTAACTACATTCTTGTAGGTATATCTGAGCAGACATTATGCATCAAAGCTCTGATTGTCAATGTTGCATTGTTTACACCACTGTTAGGTCTGAGTACATATTATCCACCCATGTGCCACTTGCCTGATGCGTGATGTGTTGCCAGCATGTGTTAATGAGTAGACATTATGTGTGTGATGTGTGCAGTACAGATTAGCAAGTGTACATCTGTGAACATGGTGGGTGCGCACTGTCTGGATGTATGTGCATAGTGGACACATGGGACATGTGGCATACCCTGCCATAGACATTATTAACATCCCATTGCATCTTTCAGTGGCCAGTATGCATTCTACTACAGTTATGTACTAACATAGGTAGACGTGTGTATGACATGGGTTGACACTATGCTGCGGGTGATATCGTTAATATCAGTCAATGATTTGCAGACTGGTAGTATACACAACCTCAACAGCATGACTATAAGCAATCATTGGATGATGTCAGGACAAATGACACACAGTAGTAGGGAACCCAGTATCAATTGGATCCTTCCGGTGCTACACTATAACACTAACCAGTGGTGATGACCACCACCCATTACTGTGACCACACCTGTGTGTCATATAGCCCCCTTAGGTACATGCAGACACACTAGGGATGTGTCCATCCAAATCTGGGAATGCATGGAATGGCCTACAATGCATTCCTGGATGGGAGGTATATCCTACACAAGGGTATCATACAGACAGATACCTGTTGTGTGATACATGCTGTATAGCAGTAAGTCGACTATGGCA
This sequence comes from Protopterus annectens, assembly GCF_019279795.1. Classification (NCBI taxonomy): domain Eukaryota; kingdom Metazoa; phylum Chordata; order Ceratodontiformes; family Protopteridae; genus Protopterus; species Protopterus annectens. The sequence continues at coordinate 1,999,449,121 of NC_056741.1, read as the reverse complement.
TAGTCATCCTCATGTACTATACATACTATCCCATCAGTACCACACCGGTGGTAGCCCTCAACATATATGTCGGGTAACAGTGTGTACATACAGACCCATGTTACATCATGTGTCCCTTGGTATCCACATATCCATAGATATTGTGGAGTCCCAAGGTGTATCACAGACATTAGAGGCCTGAATGCATATCCACAAGGCAGTCGTACACCTATAAAGACTGTCCATTCTTGGCAGACTTTGTTGTGTATGACCATGTCTGACATATACCCCAGGCATATATCCTTACTCACACTACTCTTAAGTAACTGTCATGGGTGTGTGTGCCACAGATGACCTTGGCCACAGAACACGACAGTGGACAGCCATGTCACATACATACACATATGACCTACGATCTGAGTAGCAGCAGCACAACCTGTCAATGGAAACAAATGTATTCATGTAGTATGCAAGCTTCACACCTATGTACTGATTGAGGGGATATATTTGCCACGCAGATCCCTGATGTCTGCAATGTACTTACTATTGTCATCATACTATGTCATACCCTAGTAAAAGCAAAACTCACACCCTGTTGCCCAACAGCGACACACACACACAGTCAGCATTTGCAGGATTAAAACCCCTACTTAACTTTGTTATGATACTAGAGAGAGACACATTAATGCAGCGCACTATTTGTTTTATTGATTTGTTTTCCTTCTACTGCTGTATTTGTAGGATGGTGACATCATCAGACTTTCCAAAGAGGAATGTACCTCTTTTAGTGTGTTTTCAGTCTCCAAAAAGGACACTCCTTTCAAAGACAATTGCACATACAACCCCCCCCCCCACATAAACACACACACTCACTGTTTGCAGGATTCAAATCCCTACCTCACTATGTTATGATACTACAGAGTGATGCATTAACATGGCACGCTATTTGCTTTACTGTTTGGTTTCACTTCTCCTGCTGTATTTGTAGCATGGTGACATCATCAGTCTTTCCAAAGAGTCATGTACCTCTTTTAGTGTGTTTTCATAGTCTCCAAAAAGGACACTCCTTTCAAAGACAATTGCATACATACACACAACCCTCTCCCCAAACACACACACTGTTTGTAGAATTCAAACCCCTATCTAACTATGTTTTGATACTAAAGAGTGATGCATTAACACAGTGTGCTATTCACTTTATTGACTGGTTTTACTTCTACTGCAGTATTTGTAGGATGGTGACATAATCAGACTTTCTAAAGAGGAATCTACCTCTTTCAGTGTGTTTTCACAGTCTCCAAAAAGGACAGTCCTTTTAAGACAATTGCACATATACACACTCACTGTTTGCAGGATTCAAACCCCTACCTATGTTATGATACTAGAAAAAGATGCACTAACACAGTGCACTATTTGCTTTATTGGCTGGTTTTCTTTCTCCTGCAGTATTTGTAGGATGGTGACATCAGCAGACTTTCCAAAGAGGAATGTACATCTTTCAGTGTGTTTTCACAGTCTCCAAAAAGGGAACTCGTTTCAAAGACAATTGCATACACACACTGTTTGCAGGATTCAAACCCCTACGTAATTATGTGATGATACTAGAGAAAGATGCACTAACACAGTGCTTTATTTGCTGGTCTTCTTTTTCCTACAGTATTTGTAGGACGGTGACATCATCAGACTTTCCAAAGAGTAATGTACCTCTTTTAGTGTGTTTTCACAGTCTCCAAAAAGGGCACTCCTTTCAAAGACGATTGCACACATACACAACCCCCAGTCACACTCACTGTTAGTAGGATTCAACCCCTACCTAACTATGTTATGATATTAGGGAGTGACGCATTAACACGGTGCACTATTTGCTTTACTGGCTGGTGTTCCTTCTCCTGCTGTATTTGTAGGATGGTGACATCATCAAACTTTCCAAAGAGGAATGTACCTCTTTTAGTGTGTTTTCACAGTCTCCAAAAAGGGTACTCCTTTCAAAGACAGGTGCACACATACACACTCACTAGTTGCAGGATTTAAACCCCTACCAAACTATGTTATGATACTAAAGACCGACACATTAACACAGAGCGCTATTTGCTTTACTGTCTGGGTCCCCTTCTCGTGCTGTATTTGTAGGATGGTGACATCATCAAACTTTCCAAAGAGGAATGTACCTCTTTTAGAGTATTTTCACAGTCTCCAAAAAGGGAACACCTCTCAAAAGAAACTGCACACACACATGGTAGGATTCAAGCCCCTACCTAACTATGTTATGATACTAGACAGAGACGCAGTAACACGGCATGCTATTTGCTTTATTGGCTGGTGTACTTTCTCCTGCTGTATTTACAGAATGGTGACATCATCAGACTGTACATGGTGATGTGCGTACACGTTGTTTTATGCCATTCCAGGACTGGTCCATGTGGGTCAGCAGGTGTCAACAGCTTGAACATGACCTCAGTATCCTTACCTTATGTGATCTACCTGTGGACACATTGACATTCCATCATATATCAACACATATTTATGCACAGCTTCTTGGTTTTGTGGATACTACATGTGTCTGGGATGTTGACAAAGGGCTATTCAAAGTCTATGTGACACATGTGTAGATGTGTTCATTGATGTATGTCCTGTTTGGCTGCCTTGCAAACAGTCTAGCATGTTTGGGAACCATGATCCACACATGAACATACCACAGTTGGTAGGGTTTTGTGTGTGTCAGCTTCCAATAGCTCTGTTTATGACTGCAACCATGATGGACTCCATGACCTTGCAGATCAGACCTCATAGGCGTACTGGACTTGACTTCCCATGGTGTGTTGTGCACCAACACTTGTGGGGAGTGCCATATGTAGCTGTGACACATTCAACAGTTCCACATCCTCTGTAGGGGGTGCGGTTCAGCTGACTGTTCAGGTGCATGATCTGTTTGTTCTGTAGTTTGTGCATGACATATATTGGGAATCAATGTATTCCACCTGCTGCCATGCTTTTAGCAGTGGGGGTAGCTGCTCATCCATTCTACATGTGATATCTCCTGGTATGATGATGTGGACTATTGTCAGTGGGGTATGGGTATGTACATATGGGCCTGTCTGTCATGATTTCGGCATTGACACTCAGGTACAGTTGGCCCTTACTCAGGACATATATGTGTGTACATTGATATTTATGACATAGCTGAAGGAGGTGTCATGATTCAGTCTGGACTCCTTCTCAGCTCCTCTTTACAAAACACTAACAAACATGAGCACTAATCCCTGTTATACTCTTTTACACACTTAACACCCTACTGATCCTTTGTGATCAGGCTACAGAGTATGTCATGATAATATCCTGGCATGTCCAGGGGTCGGTTTTGTGTGTACTCTTCAGTCCAACTGATGGATATTGTGATAATGACACAATTTCACATCTGCCTCATGTACACAGACAACCCTCTCCTCCTCCCGACAAACTCAGATATATGTGCGAGATGCACCTATATAGACATACAGGGAGCTGAACACTCTTGACCCATGACTGGCACAGTCTATCAGGTGATGAAGGTAACCACACACACTACATATCAGTCTCACATATCCTCTAGCAACAGCACTCAAACCACATTAGCGCACATTAACATACTCGGATGCTGTAAATGTACTCTACCTAAGCAGCAGAGACCTCCAAAGCAGACACACACACCTGCTACCCCACTACAACACACATATCACTAAGTTCACAATGTCAGTGTGCCACACAGTCACTGCCCTTTGGTCTAAACAACACACCTAATACACTTGTAATAGGCGACACATGTTCAGACACACTGACGTACCACTCACCAGACCTGACAAGGGAATAGTCACTTTGGGCTGTCTGTTGGGTGCCAGGATCTGCCGCATAACACAGGCAGTCAGGTCACTCCAAAGCAAGTACAAGACTGGCACCATCATTGTCCATGCTGGGGTGTGTAACCTCAGAAGTTACTCCCTGGACCACATGACATGACACATGGAGGTACACTCTGATCATGTAGCCCAGGCCAGTATGACCCTGACCTTGTCTAGCATCTTACACGCACCGATTATGATGTCACAGTATATGGACACACATATCACATATCACATTTAACAGTTGGCTAACAAATTTGTTTCATGCATAGGGGATACAGTGTCTGTCAGCATATGGTGACATCCTCAACATGCCACGTAGCTTCACTATGGACAGCTGGCACCTGTCACCCTTGGACTTTGGTATGCTGGCTAAGGCTCTTGCTACCACCAGAGTGCCTTTTTTAAGCAAGGCTCAGAAGACAAACCAACCTCCATAGACATTACAGGTTAAATGAAACAAAGGGTAATGCTGCTCAACAACAGTTGTGTTAACCTCATATTGTGGCCACTCAGGAATCTCCTTAGTATGGAGGAGAGCAATATCTGTGCACTGACAGACACCTGGTTCAGGCTCGCTTATGCACACCAGCACTACCAGGTTATGTTTCATACCATGCTGTCTGACAACAAGACTTGGAACAGACAACACAACTAGGGGGAGTATCCATATACATCACAGATACACACACCTCCAGGTTAGTAGCACTGCACAAAGCATCACAGACCATACATATACAACTACCATTGTGCAATACTGCCTTTCAGTTTGTTGCCTGCTACAGAACACACTCCCAAACTCAGGAACCACACTCGGCTTTTGTGGGAACTATGGAGAATATGAAGGTCCCACAGACACCATTATATTGTGTGACTTCATATACACACATATTGACTAGGGATACTACTCAAGCCCCGACAACCTCACCCAACAGTCACTACAATTTGTGGACTCATATGCTTTGGCACAACCAGTCAGCACAGCCACAAGGGGGAATACATATTGGACCTGCTCATCACCAACATGGGGACTCTATGTTCCACACCAGCGATATACCCCTCATTGGTAAGGTCAGAACATACATGTAACTCACAGGACATACATATACCCTCCACACTCCCATCCTGGGTAATCTTGGTGAACTTCTCTTGAGCCAACATCTCACTTCACCAAAGCAAGGTGGTATCCTTCAGAGATCCTGAGACAGTGGCATATATGGCTCACACTGCTGCATCCTTTACATACACATTCTATGGACACCTAGTGGACTGCATGGATTGTGCTATCCCAAATAACAACAAGACCCACTACTACAATGGCAGGGTCCTATCTGGTAGACCCCACCCATTAATAATATTACTCTCCTTAGCATGGAGAACATCGATATCTATGCAGTAACAGAAACCTGGCTCAAAGCTCCCGAGAGCACCCCAGCACTACCAGGTTATACCTCATACCATGCTTTTCGGCCCCAAAACATGGACCGAACCACAAAAGGAGGGGGAGTATCAATATTCGTCAAAGATACCCACACCTCCAGGTTGGTGGCACAGCACAAAGCATCAGAGACTATCCATGTGCAACTAACAGTGGGTAAAACTGCCTTCCAGTTTATAGCCTGCTACAGACCACCCTCTTAAACCCAGGAACCCCACACAGCCTTCCTGAGAACACAGGAAAATATGAAGGTCTCTCCAAACACCATTATATTGGGCAACTTCAACTACCCAAACATAGACTGGGAGCATTACTCTAGCTCCAACACCCTAGCCCAAAGGTTCCTAGAATTTATAAACTCAAATGCTATGGAACAACTTGTTACCACTCCCACAAGAGGGGAAACCATACTAGACCTGATCATCACCAACATGGGGACTCTATGCTCCAGACCAGAAGTGTATCCCTCATTGGTAAGATCAGACCATAAAATAATCTCACTGGATATTCACATCCCGATCCCACCCCCTGCCCAGAAAACCACAGTGAAAAACTTCTCTAAAGCAAATTTCACACTCCTCAAAACCGAGGTGGAATCCTTCAAAGCCCCCGAGCCTGTGGAAAATACGGGCCAGACCGCTGAATCCTTTATAAACGCATTCTATGAACACCTTCAGGAATGCATGGATCATGCAATCCCAAATAAAACCAAGACCCAATCCTCCAAAGGCAGATGTCCTGTCTGGTGGACCCCAGCCATAAACAAACTATACAATAGAAGGAGGAAGCTACTACATGATAGAGCAAAATCCCAAAAAGGGAAGGCATCTCTGATCAGTATTAGCAAAAAACTACGGGCACTCATAAAATCGTCTAAGGCACAGGACACTAAGGATAATCACAAGGCTTTCTTTAGTTATGTTAGGAACCTGGGTGGGAATTCCCAGATATGCTCAGAATTAGTCTAAAACGACAAAAAATACATCAAACCCACAGACATTGCCAACATCCTAGCTGACAGGTTCAGCGCAAACTTCTCCCCCCCCTCCCCACCAAAAGGGCAAATATCTATCCCAGCAGAGTGATGCCCCCCTGATATCTCAGATGCTCAGGTAAGAGCCGCCCTCTCCAAAGCAAAAAACACAGCATCAATGGGACCAGACGGTGTCCCGGGCTGCATCCTACATGAACTCCAAGAAGAGCTAAACCAAACATAAAACTACTGTTCAATCTCAGCCTTACTACAGGATGTGTACCCAAAGAGTGGCATACAGCAACAGTGGTCCCTCTCCACAAAGGTGGTGCCTCAACGGATCCTGGAAACTATCGCCCCATAAGCCTGACTAGCTTGGTCTGCAAAGCTATGGAAAGGATCATCATGAACCTCATAAATAAAGATATTGGGGACCTACAGACACTGGATCCTACCCAGTTTGGCTTTGTTAAGGGCAGATCCTGCCTCTTAAACCGGGTCGATTTCTTTGAAACAGTCACCAAGGCCATTGATGAGGGGAAGGTGGTCCACACAGCCTACCTGGACCTCGCAAAAGACTTCAATACAATACCCCACTCGGGCATTATAGATAAGCTCACCAGCTTAAATATAAACCCCTATGTCACTAGATGGGTTGCAAACTGGCTCAAGGACAGAACCCACATGGTTAGAATTGCTGGAGCCATGTCAGACTCCAAACCAGTTACAAGTGGTGTCCCACAAGGCTCAGTCCTGGGACCTCTCTTGTTCGGTTTATGTTTCTCGGAGGTACAGTCCAACACCGAAGGACTGTGGCTGACCAAGTTCACAGATGACTGCAAACTGGGTGCCATAATCGACTCTCCAGCCAACACAATCATCCTCCAAAAGGGCCTCATAGAAACAGACAACTGGTGCCAGAGCCATGGCCTCAAGCTAAACGCCAAAATGTGTATAGTCATCCCCTTTGGCAAAAACAAAGTGCCCACAAATTACCATATAGGTGGTAATCCATTAAGTACAGAAGAAGTAATTAGGGACCTGGGGACCTAAGTTGATAGCAATCTCTCATTTGACAACCACGTGGCCAAAGTGGTTACAAAAACATTTTATATAGCCCACCTAATCATGAAGGGATTCACATCTAGATCAGGGGAGGTCACTGTGCCTCTTTACTTATCCCTCATCAGGCCCATAATTGAGTACAATGCCCCTTTTGGGATGTACCTTACCAGACACCTGCAACAACTGGAAAGACCCCAAAAGTACCTCACCAAGAGGATCAAAGGGCTCAAACAGATGCCATATGCTGCCCGGTTAAAGAAACTCCAGCTCTACTCAGTGGCATACCGCCTGCTCAGAGGCGATCTGTGCCTGATGTATAAAGCCATGTCCAACCCAGAATTAATGGACATGCTGCACCTCAGAAAATCCAAATCCCATCAAGCTATGTGCTCAAGAGACTTGAACCTCAGCACTGAAATAAATAGGACATGCTGGAGGGACAGATTCATAACCCAGAGGCTCCCTTCACTCTGGAAGAAAATCCCAGTCCAGGTTAGGCAGAGCCCCTCATTGACTCTCTTCAAGAGGAATCTTGATGAGTGGATGGGAGATCATCGGTTTACCCCGGGTATCACTTCTGTGTCACTGTTACACAGAGGCACAGTATACTAACCTCGAAAAAGGGCATAGCAAAATTAATTTAAAATGGGTGGCGAAAGCCAAACACACTCTGTCTAGGCTTATAAATGCCATAGGGCAGATAGCCTATTATGAACCTATGAACCTATGAATAAGCTGTACAAGGTCAGGAGGGTGCTACTACATGATAGAGCACAATCCCAGACTGGGAAGGCATCTGTGATCTGTACTAGCAGACAGCTACAATCACTCATGAACTTTTCTAAGGGCCGCTTCTACCAGACAATTGCACCTGACATGTAGGGCTATCACACGGCCTTCTTCAGTTATGTCAGGAACCTGGGTGGACACTCACTGATATGCTGTGCATTACTGCATACTGACTAAACCTACACTGAACCCACTGGCATCGCCTACATCCTGGCAAACAGGTTCAGTGCAGATGTCTCCCACCCATCCCCCCTAAGGAGCAACTATCCATCCCAACAGAGTATAACCTCCCTGACATCATGCAGTAACAGGTGAGTGCTGCCCTCCCCACAGCATACATCACAGTATCAATGTGACCAGATGGTGTCCCAGCCTGCATCATATACGAGCATCATGACAAACGCAATCTTCACATTACATCACTGTTCAATATCGGAGTTACCACAGGATATGTACCCAAGGAATGGCGTACTGCAACAGTGGTCTCACTCCACAGAGTTGGTGCCACAATGGACCACAGACAATATTGCCCTATAAGCCTATGTAGCCTGTTCTGCAAAGCTCTGGAGCATATTGTCATAGGACTCTTACACATAGACATCGGGAACCTACAGACACTGTGTCCTACTTATTTCAGCATTGTTGTGGGCAGATCTTGCCTCTTGAACCTGTAGGTATTTTTTAAATGGCTAACAGGTCCATCGCCATAGGGACGGCTATCCACACAGCCTACCTGAACCTTGCAAAACCATTCAACACAATAACCCACTGTGCCATTATGCATAGGCGCACCAGCATCAATTTGGACACATATCTCACACAATGGATTGATACCTAGATCAGGGATAGCACCCACATGGTCAGGATTGCAGGTGCCATGTCTGACTATACACCAGTTACACATGGCATCCCACACAGCTTGGTCCTGGGATCTCTCTTGTTCAGTATAAATTTGTCTTACATACAGGCTATCACAGGGGGAATATGCTGGGTGCCATGACCAACTCTCCAGCTGCCACATGCATACTCAATTAGGGTCTCACAGAGATGGATGACTGGTGCCTGAGCCATGGCTTACAGCTAAATGCCATTAGTTGCATAGTCATCCTCTTTGGGAGTAACAACATGCCCACACATTACCACATAGGTAGTACTCCATTACATACGGTAGGAGTTGTTAGGGGTTTGGGGACATCACTTGTTCGTACTGTCATCTTTAACATTCACATTGACAAAGTGGTTGGACACACCTTCTATGTGTGCCACCTTATCCCATATGGTTTCACATCTAGATTGAGTGAGGTCATTGTGCCTCTATACTCATCACATCCATGCTTGGTTACAATGCCACATTTGGGGTGTACCTTACCTGACTCCTGCAGCAACTCTAATGGCCACGGACGGTCCTCACCAAGCAGATCTAGGGACTCACACAGATGCCCTGCATAGTTTGGATGCAGTAACTCCAGCTCTACTCAGTCACTTACCACCTGCTCAGATATGATGTGTGCCTGTTGTTTACATCTATACCCAAACCAGAATTACTGGACATGCTCCACCTCAGGATATCCAACTCCCTTGGATCTACACACTGCAGGGATATATACCTCAGCACAGATGTTAATAGGACATTGTGGAGGGACAAATTCCTATCCCAGAGGCTCCACTCACTACAGAATGTAATCCCAGTTTCACATAGGCAGAGCCACCCACTGACCACCTACTGGAGACATCTTGATGACTGTATGGGTGATTGTATATTTACCCCTGGGATATCTTCTGTGTCCCTGCTAGACAGAGGCACACTAGCATAAACCTACATGGGCTATCTTGTGTGACCTACTATTCACACACACACAGTGTAGTAATCTGATAGGGTTGCGAATGCCAAACACACTCTGGCTAGGCTTGTACATGCCCTAGGGCAAATAGCCGAGTATCGACCTCTGAACCAATGCTAATGTTCAAGATGCACAATGTTTATTGCTGATACTGTTTGCATGTCTTTATCATCTTTGCTTTACCAGTTTCCATGAAGAACATCAGTATCTGCAGAACATATTTGATTATGACAGGGTTCCACTATATTATAGATGTGTCTGTTGTCATATAACTGTGTGCACAGGGTGGATTGCTGTATAGTAACAGGTTCCTGGGTTAACACATGCAACTGCCAGATATGTGTGGCCCACTGCTGTACTCAGACATGGCCTAAGTGTGTGAGCATGCCCAGTTCTGACATTACATGTTTTGTTGCCTGACATTTGTCTCATTTATTCAAGAGTGTGAGCATGCCCAGTGTGACCCTTCAGTATGTTGCTATCTGAGGTCCACTACATTTGCTGATGTGTGCGAACATGACCAATATTAACATTTATACTGTGTGTGTTGGAAATCAGGTTCTGTTCTCACTGCAGGAATCACCTTTGTGTCATTACTCAACAAGGATTATGCTGTGCCTGCAGGGTTTCCATGGAATACTTTGCGCAGACTTATCAACATTCCATCATACAGATGGGCCACTGTAATAATGTCATGGTTTAGTGGGCCAGTACTTTGGCTATAGTGCACAGTATTCTGGGTTCAAGGCCCATCACTGTTTTATATTTTCATACTGAGCAGTCCACACTGCTTAAGGGCCTGTTAAGCGAATAAGAGCATGTTGGCTTTTGTTCAATTATGCCCTACTTAGACCAGGCTTGTCCGACATTGCTCAATATTCACCAACATTGCTGGATGTTGCCCAGTATTACTGAACATTGACCACAGTTGTGCTAGTTGGTGTGTGCAATTTTGTTTGCATATACTCATATACTACATGGTGGTAATTGCTGTTTAGCACTGCTTTATATTGCTTAACACATGGCATTCATGCCTTAGGTCGTGCTGCAGGGCTGCCTATGTCGGATGCACATACTACACTCCCTGCACATGTTTGGAAGCAGGTAGTGTCAACTTAGGCATCCCTTTTACTTTATGTGCGAGTCGGAGAGGGGTATCATTTCCAGAGTTCCTACTGAGCCAGTGTATGTGCTATGTGTTGCCTCTTTGCCATGGCCAAAGTATACTGGGCACACCTCCTTCTGCCTACTGGGGCAGGCTCAGGTTGTTCCTCCTCCGAGTCACGCTCTGCCTGCGATGGCCTTGGCAATGGTGGGAGGCTGTTTGGACCAGGCCTATGCTGGTCCTGCTGCAGCTGTTTTTGCAGGATAATATTATGTAGCATAGCACATACCATGACAATTTGGGTACATGTAGTTGGTGAGTACTGCAAGGCTCCACCAGATGTGTCCAGGCACCGGAACTGTGACTTGAGCAGCCCAAACACATGCTCTATTACATTACGTGTCTGTGCGTGTGCCTCATTATGGCGTTCCTGTTCAGGAGTGTGTGCATTTCTGATGTGTGTCATCAGCCACGGCTCCAGTGCATAGCCAGCATCCCCCACTAGGTGACCATGTGGGATGTCCCCATTGGCAAATGTCTGGTACAGCTGCATCAGATGCCAGATATGGGAATCATGGTAGCTTCCAGGGCAGCCTGCACACACATTCAGTATTATGCCCTGGGCATCACACATGACCTGGCAGTTGACTGAGGGGAAGCCTTTGCAGTTGAAGTTGACCCTACCTCGCTCGCCGGCTGGTGCTTTGATGCGTATGTGCGTGCAGTCTATTGCACCCACTACCTCAGGGTTTTCCGCTATTTGCTGGAAGAGACGCATATTGCTGGCCAATACCTCATGGGAATTGGGGAAATATACATGATCACCGACATGTGCTGACATGGCATTCAGGAACTTGTGTAGTACCCTGAATGCTGATGCCTGTGATATCCCCATCATATCACCAGTTGGTCTCTGGAAGGTACCTGCTGCTAATATTCTTAGGCCAACACATACCTTGGTTTTCACTGGGATGGGTTCCCCTCTGTTGGTTCTGTGTGTGAGGCGTAGCCTGCACAGCTCAACAATTTGCTGCAGGAGGTCTCTGTCCACTCTATAGTGCTCCACTATCTACAGCTTATGTAGCCCCTGGTAGGTTACCCTGGGCCTGTACACTCTTCTCCGTCTCCTCACTGTGGGTTGTCCAGCAGCATTTCCATTGTCACCACCCTCAGCATGTTCCATATTTCGCCTTATAACAGCAATGGCAACCCCTAACATTTCTTTGTCTCAGTAAAGCTTTTTCAGTTTTAACTGCTATTAGCTTTCTGCAGTGCCTCTTGTGTGAAACATAACGGACTGTTGTTTGCAGAGTTTTAAGTGCTAGGCTGGGCTGGGCTAGTGTACTGCCTGTGTAATTTTCTAATTCTGATTGTTTTCACCTGCTAGCTCTGCTAGTACTCCCTGGTAGCTTGCTACTATTTGTTGTGCTTCCTTTTTCCTTTCTGTTTCTTCGGGGGGGGGGGGGAGTGCCACGCACACAAGTGCAAATATGTGCACAGCAACTAACACGCGCGCTCACATGCTTACATGGACTACAATTTGCTTATTCGGATTAAAACGCATGCACACCAGCGCAAACGCTCTTACAACTCTTTAAACAGCCTTATACATGCTTACTCCGGCTTAAACATGCACACTCACACTTACACACGTGCACTCTGTCTTACTCGGGTTTACATGCACACGCACGCATGCACGCTCAGCAAGAAACTTTGGTGTTATCCATGGTATACACCTTCCATTTCTTGGCTTTCCCTAGCCTACCTTTTGGCACACCTCTTTACATAATGTCTAAATGACAGTGGACACATGCCACTCTGCTCCAATGAGCTTCACTTCTTTCATACATACCCCCCTCATGATGTCACCTATCTTCTACTCTGTTACTCCACATATCCTAGTCCTACACTCCACTGACTGTGCTCATTTGCTATGTAAACTAGCGATTCACTATCCTAACACTCATTTATATAGGATTGCCTACTAATGCTTGGTTACATGTCTTAGACTGAGCTTCCCCCCTTAGCAATCTCTACTCGGTGGCCATCTTGTCTTCAGCCTGCCATTCCCTTGCATTGTACATTACCACTTTCAATAAAATCCACATTTGTGGGTTTTAATTTGTAGTATTCTGGTTTTTAGGGTGCAGCCCATTTGTGCGGTGCTGAGCTACGCTTAAACATTGGAAATCGGCGAAAAAAAATATTTTTATTTTAATTTTGCATCAGGGAACATTTCCAGTGGCCATATATTTGGCCATTGGCATGCTTCCTGCACTGGATGCAACCTTTATTTGGAGCTGTCACGGCTCCGTTTTGCTATTTGCAGAACGGTACTCAGTTGTCAACTGAGTACATTTCTGCAAATAACACTGCTCTTACTCAGACAGGTTTGGGTTTCCTGAATTGCAAATCTACCTCATTTGCATGCCTTTCGCCTGCAATTGAGGTGATTTGCATGTCCCAGCCCTGTCCATGTAAGAGCCATTTTAGGAGCTCTCTTACACACCTCTACAGGCTGTTCCTGGATCGCTCGTCGGACATGATGGCTGCATGGAGTCTTACTAGACTCTTAGACTCCGTGCAAGCCATCGTGAATCCGGCCCTATATGTGATATATAATTTCTGAAACTGAAAATGTGTCAATATAGTTTGTATTCATTTATATATCTGTATGACTGCCTATGTCATAAGTGAAGATGCTCATTTAAAAAATGGAAAGAAGCAGCATCTTGTAAAACATGGCATGCAATTTTATTACTTTTAAGAATGCTGAATGGGATAGTGCATTTATTTTTAAACATTAGGAAGGTAATTATTTCTATTGGTATTAATGGTAAGCTGAGTTTCATTAGTTGTCCAAGTATCATAGGGCAGAATTGGCTGTGCACTGTAATGGTTTATCTGATGTATCCCTTCTCTGATGTATCTGTTAGTCCTCTGTACCACTTCTAAATGGGGGATGACATACCACAGAATTATCATGCGATAAATATGCCATATCATGAGCATTCCATCAATTCAATGGGGAGAATTTAATAATGCCTACACAGACTTTTTTTCCATTTAGGCATAGGGGCACAATGCTTACATGAAAGTAAGCAGATGTGCGTTCCAGTAAACAGAGCTGAGGGGTGTGCATGAGTGTGCAAGCATGGAAGTGTCCATGGCATGCAAATCACCTCATAAGTAGGTAAAATGCATGCAAATGAGGATGTTAGAGTGATCTAGCAGACCTGTGTTGGTGTCCGTAATGTACACAGAAAAATTCCATGTGCAGGATGTTAAAATAACACCAGAGCTGCAAAAGTGTAATATGAGTGTCAAAAATAGCATAGTGGACACAGATATGTACAAAACTATCCACTGGGTGCCCAAAACTGTATGGAAAATAATGTAAAATCAATTTTTTTAATATCCTGGGTATGTTTGCTTGGTGTGCTGCAGTGAGCAAACATGCCATTATGGAAAAAATATATAAAAAGAGTGCAAAACCCAGAATTTGTCAGCTTGCAACATTAATGCATTATAAGACTCTGTGTGGAGTATGTACAATGTTACACAGCTGTGGTCGCTAACGAGGCAGGGCTTGAAGCTGTGTAGTTTCCAGGTTCTGTGCATGGATCTGTATGCAAATAAGCTGGAGTAACTGAATAGCAGAAATGGGTATCTTGTGTACACAGATCCCATCCATGTTGGCACAAAACCATGTTGGTGTCCACAGAAGAGGTAGCTGACATCAAAGGGGGTGTCAAATTGCTTGTAAGCTCATTGGAGCTCAGCAGTGCCTGTTTGTTCGGTGTGCTGATGAGCTGAGTGGGGGGGGTGTACACTGACTGCAAAGATGTGTTACCTCTGAGGTGCATGTTTCATTGTGTTTGCACATGTTTGCACAGTGCACCACCGTGCTGAGTGTGACCTTCCATGGGGATGTGTCTATGGACTGCTAAGCTCTGTTTATCTTTTTTTTTTGCGGGTTTGCAAGGCATGCTGCAGTGCTCAGCAAGGAAGGCTGTCAAAAACAAAATTGGCTGAGAAAGCTAATGATATATTAATTACTGATGAGCCCTATTTCACTTAAGCTAGGGCCATTAAAACCCCTTAATGATGTACTTGGAAGGTGGAATGCATCATAGCTAGCCAATCACACAGGCTACACCTATAGCAGAACACTATAAAGTATGCATACACCCTAGAATCTAATTTTTCCCCAATACTCTGCACCATTGGAGTACAGATTTGGGAAATTTAACTGAGAGAATGCTAAGGGCTGCTGCAGGTCTGCTGCATATTTATGTGTTAGATGCTGAGGTCAGTGCAGCTGCTGCTGATGTTGACCATAGGCTTAGACTGAGAAAGAGAAGAGTATTCAGGCCCAGGGTACCCTACCAGGATCTACATGAGCTAGAGATTGTATAGAGCTACAAGGTGGACAGGGTCATACTACAAGAACTCACTGACCTCTGCCAACATCAACTCAGACCCAAATTCAACAAAGAGAAACCCATCCCAGTGGAAACAATTTAATTTCAGAGCTTTTCTCCTCAGATCCCTACTGAAAATGGGCAGGTGCTCAGTTGGGCCAACCCAGTTAACAAATGTGAAATAAATAAATAAATACATACATGCATACATACATACATACATACATACATACATACATACATACATACATAAATAAATAAAGTGTAGTCCTTAGGATACTAGCTACAGGTACTTTCCAAAGACCAGCTGGCAACATGATAGGGGTTTCACAGGCATCTGCTTCCAGGATACTCCACCAGTTCCTCTATGCCATGCTACTGCATGCCAGTGAAAGCATTTGTTTCCCCCACACCCCTGGGGAGAGGGCCAGCAGTGCGCGACTCTTCGACTATGGAGCACACTACCCTGAAGTACTGGGTGCCATAGATTGCACTCATGTAAGGCATCACCTGGTGAGGGGGGTAGAATCTATGTTAACTGCAAGGGGTAACACTCCATCAACTGCCAGGTTGTGTGTAATGTCTAGGGCATTATCCTGAATGTGTGTGCTGGCAGCCCTGACAGTTATCACAACTCCCATATCTGGCATGCATCACAGCTGTACCAGATGTTTGTTAGGGGGGACAACCTACACTGCCATTTACTGGGGGATGCTGGCTATGCATTGGAACCATGGATGATGACATCAATCAAAAATGCACACACACCCACTGAAGAATGCCATAATAAGACATACGCCAAACTAAGAACATCATAGAACATGTGTTTTGGCTGTTGAAGTCACGGTTCCAGTGCCTTGATGTATCTGATGTAGCCCTGCAGTACTCCCTAGCCCATACCTCTCAACCTCTTAGTGCAAAGAATCTGGACAAAGCCTGACAAATTGGGGAGACAAAGGCCCAAAAATAGGAACATATTTTAAATATTGCCCTTATAAACTTAAAAACTTGCTAGAGTAATAGGATTTGTTTTACCAGACATTTTCTGAAGGATATGTAGTCTAAAACTCAAATATATGTCAATACTTAGTGACTTCACTCCTCAGGTCATCCCAGTCATTTGCCAGAAAACAACACATCATTTACAGACCAAAAATATGAGCCAAAAATCTGGACACTGTGAAAATCTGTACAGTTGAGAGGTATGCTCCAGCCACATGTGCCATGTTACACAATATGATCCTGTGGAAACAGCTGCAGCAGGATTCTTAAAGAAAAGGCATACACAGCCCCCCACCAGTGCCTAGGTCACCACAGCTGCACCCACAAAAGCCCTTGTTGGAGGAACCCCCTGAGGTTGTCCCAGTAGGCAGATGGAGGTGTGCCCAATATGCCCTGGCCTTGGTCAAGAGATACTGCATAGCACATGCACTGAAAGCTAGGGCCCTAGGAACTGACACCTTACTCTGACTCGCATACATATTGTTAAAATGATGCCAGCCAGACCACACAACCTGTGCCTCACCATGTATTGGCTGTGGACTGCATGTATCAGACAGAGGTAGCCTAGAACTACAGGTCTGTCACTTGCTGCATTTGCAAGGTAAGTCACTCTCCTATACACCACTTGTAAGGGATACTGCAATATGGTAGCATATGTATGGACCTGCCACATGTATGCAAGAGAATATAGTACTCTATATATACTGTGCTACTGGGCTACTTGCAGAGATCTATAGTGGGCTACATGGCTACTTGTACAGATCTAACAACCACTTGGGACAGTAGGTACTCTGTTCACTAGTATGTGTCCCATGATATCCACTAGGCCACATGGCTGAAAACTGCATGACATTATTAAAAGGAGATGTGAAACAGTGGGGTCACAGGACAGTTGCACGACTGTCTGTGCCAGCAGAGCATGGGCTGGTCATCCCCCACCCCAAACACATCAGTGTTCCCATACAACTGCTGTAACAGTAAGTCTGCAATGATATACCAGCAGACTAGACAATGCCTGTATGTTTTTGATAGTGTGAGGAATGAAATCTCTCTGTCTGGCATCTGGTGTGGCTCACTGGACAAGGGACAGTAGCATGGGCTAATGGTGTTGATGGTTCGAGTCTGGCCGCATCCACATCTTTTGCATGTGAGCTGTTCATATGGTGGTATTCCCACAGACTGTCAAAACCCCTCAATCTTTTGCTGCAACAAAGATGTACAAAGTGAGAGGAATTGGGGGACAAAGGGCCATACCTAGAGACAGACATTGTACACACTCTGAGTAACCTAGCAGGTGGCTAGTTTAACAGCAGGCTGCAACAGGTCAGATTAGCTACAGGATGTAAAGATCATCACTGAAATGTGTCAGTAGTTGCAACAATTCAATGACAACTGTTTATAGTATAGTACATGAAAACCACAAATGTATGAGGAACAGAGCAAACATATGGGACAAAATGCTGGACATGCTGCAAAAACATGTACAGGGAGAGGTATGCATACTATCACCCTGTGTGTTGTGTTACATCATGTAGCCCAGTTACAGCATACCTCCAGTGGTGGCCGGTGACTTCAAATCAATGAGGGGCTGCAGGGGACAGCTGAATGGGTGGGGCCAATGTGAAGGGGTGTGGCCAACTAGAAAGGGGCGGAGCTGCACTCAAAACCACAAAAACTGCTACTTTAATTAAATACACTGCCCTGGGTACTAAACCGTCTTTATGAGAGTCCAATCAAGGCAAAATGAAGTGGAGAAGAAAAACCTATTTCATTGCATTGGCTACATGATAGCTTATATAATATCTAGATGGAAACAAAAAGGTTGTGAGGCATGAAAAAATGAATTACTTTTTAAATACATTACTGGGATGCCAGTCAAATTCAAGTATAAAAAAACAAACAGCACTCAACTCAAACTACTTCTCATTGCATTGCAGTTCTAATTATAATTTATATTCAACTTTATACATAATACTCTGACAGTAGCAATTTCTGTGATACCCCCACTTGTAAAAATGTTTCTTATCCAAAAATGATCTGCTGCCTGACAACAATTATCTACTTGTTTTATGGGGAAAATATCAAAATAAAAAATGAACAGCAAACAAGAAACAAGCTCAAGATAAATTGCTTAAAGCATTACTGCACAGGTTACAGACCACACATGATAGATTGGCATTCTGTTTCGTTTATGGGTAAAGCCTGCAAAGATTACTGTAAGTCTCCTACAAATGTAATGAGCTTCTGAAAATACTGTAACCCTGTCCTTTATTACAAATACTGCCATATGCATTTTAATACCTAAGGCTTATACGTCATCTAGTTATGTAAATATTCTTTGCATAGCAAGAACAAAAAGGCTTTCAATGTTGATAATTCTTTAACACTATGGTTATTAAAGCTTACTTGCATCTTACAATCTCTGACAAGCTTACCCCATGGTCATTAAAGCATTGCTACTTAAACACAGAACAGCAGGCACTGCAACAACATGCATTTTTTGAATAATAAGAAGCATAAATGAACAGTATAAAAATATGACAGTAATCTAGAACATTCTGCAAAATCAAGGATGGATAAAAGCAACTGTAGTACTTGTGTCTATCTTGGATGGGAGATACTCTGTACACTTGCACTGCATAACTGCTCCTTGCCTTGCTTGGATACATCCAGTCACTGCATGTGGGAGCGGAGTACAAGTATGTCATAATTTAAAATGTCTCCAGCTGACAGTGATGGTCCCTGACACATTTGTCATGTTCTCAACCTCAAAGCAAGAAATCTCAATAAAGCCATGAATAAAAGTGGGTAAAAGGCCCAAAAATAAGGACAACTTTTAAATATTGCTCTTATAAACTTAGAAAGTTAATAAAATAGTAGGTCTTGAATTTTCTGAAGGGTATGAAATCTGAAACTCAAATGTCTGTCATTATTTTCTAACTTCACTCTTTAATGATTTGCCACTAATTTGCCATAAAACCACAATTTTATGAAAAATGGACCAAAAATGTGATGCAAAAATCTGGATATTCTGCGAAAATCTCTACACACACACACACACACACACACACACACACACACACACACACACACACACACACACACACGTATACACATGCATGACACACACACACACACACACACACACACACACACACACACACACACACACACGTATACACATGCATGTACATTCATTTTCTTATGCACACTTGCACACTTCCCTGAATCTTGTCTTGCTGGGGAAATGCATTTAATGTCCTCTGTGTTTCTAAATTACAACATGATGAACAGTGACTTGTAGAACAATTTTAATCCCATGTACTGAATACACACAGTATTAAATGTTCCCAAATAGCTGTATCTAGAACATCTTCCTGTGAGATGACATTTTTAGCTCTACAATGATTTACAGATTTCAAAAGGATTGTTTAAAAATTAATTAATATGATCAAGAAAACTGAAAGTAACTAATAAAACCCTTCACTAGTTTTAATTTTACCATTAAGTGTACAGATTGTTTAACTTCGAAGCCCTAGAAATGACTATTTCATATACCATTTTGCTGTTGCACTTAATTTCCTATGCAGGTGAATCAGTGCTAGGTAAACTACTGTCAAGTAAAATATATTATGTTAATAACAAAAGTTCACGTTGGTTTGGCCTTAAACAGGAATGTGGTAGTTACATTTATGGAAGTGCAAATTTTCTTTTTGAAATTAGTGTTTTATATTGCAATTTTTTTTTAAATAGTAGTAATACAGGCAGAAGATGAATGTTTGAGCATTTTTATACTTCAGTTTATTTCACACCCCATAAGTCTATATTTAGACTTTCTGAGTCAAACGATAATCTGCCCTGGGATTCATGAAGCTTGCGCCAGGTGGAGGCATAGTGTCGGCAATCTAACACCAAATATGGCCGCCGAGCGATTCAGGTACGAGCTGTTTCCACGTGCACTACCTGAGTACGCTAAGCCCGCACAACTTATGAGCCTTGTATGCTAATTACCCCATGTGCAGCAGTGTAGCATGCAAATGAAGGTATGTAGCAATTCAGGAAGTGGTGCAGGCATAATGTAAGCAAACAGAAATGTAAACTGTAGAAAATGGTTTACATTTTTGCAAACATAAAATCGGAGCCATGACAGCTGACCAAACACAAGTATTATAATGTTAATATATGTCAATGGCTAAATATATATCCATTGGCATAAAAAATGTACGAAATATAAAATATTAATTAATTAATTAACATTTAATATATATATATATATATATATATATATATACACACATATATATATATATATACATATATATATATATATATATATATATATATATATATACATATATATATATATATATATATATATATATATATATATATATGTATATATATATATATAGTTGCACTATCACGACATGGAAGCACAGGGCAGCGGTGCGCAAAGGGGATCACAAGGAATATATAAAAATATAGAATAAAACCGCAATGAAACACATATCATGATTTCCCCATAATAGTCAATGGCAGGCATGCTACACCATACTCATGGCACAAGGGTTGCTAAGGGGCAGTGACAGTGTTATGTGCAGTAGCTAGGAATTAGTAGGCAATGCCATGCAAATGAGAGGAGTAATAGTGAATCGCAGATTTCCCGCTTGTGTAAGGATGCACAAAACAGCGTGGCATTATAACACCGAAGTAAGCCCTTGAGATAAAGATGACATCAAGAGAGGGGTGCGTCGACATTGCTGTAAGCACATTGGAACATTGCTAAACCGGTCTGTCCCTAGCTAGGCAAAGCTGCAGGATAGGGGTGTGATGAATTGCCCATAGCTATGCTTAGCTGAGAGTACACAACGTAACTGAGTATGCATGTGAACGGAGATGAAAATGTGCATAAAACTGGTAAATGGGAATGCGCGTTGCACTCTGCAGCTGAAACAGGAAGGATATAGGAAAAAAATAAGGAAATGCTGCAGCAGTGAAATTGGAGTACAAATGACTAATTAACACCTAGGAGCCTACAGTGGGCCATTGACAACAGCTAACAAGGCTTCAAGCAGCTACCTGCAGAACAGGGAAGGGGGGGGGCTCTACTGCAAAGAAAAGAGCAAAGTGTCAAAGCAGAACAAAGGCAATATGCAGTATATCAGCTACAAGGCACAATTCTCGATGACTGGGTAGGGAAGTACAAAACTAGAAAGACGGCAGGTGGATGCATGCCTGATAATGGGATGGGATCCAGGTCTAAAAGTGAATTAAAGGGCAACAGAGTAATCAAGGCAGGCAAGTAGATCTCCACAGTAAAGGCAGCACACTTGCAGTACTCATTGCAAAACCCATAATTAAGACACACAGCAGCTGGAATAGTTAATACACACCCACTTACATCAACAGCATCCATAGCACAATACTATAAAGTTTGAAAGCACCTCACACACATTTGTGTATTCCCATACACTCTACACCAGTGGTGTATACAGATGGGAAACTTTTATCATGTACATGTTAGGGGGTGCCATAACTTTGATCCACCAGCATGTGTTGAAGACTGAAGGTGGTGTGGAGGATGATGCACACGACCACCGCAGGCACCAGAGGAGGAGAAGAGTGTTCAGAACCAGGCTAACCTACCAGGGGCTACATGATCTGGAAATAGTAGAGTGTTACAAGGTGGACAGGGACACCCTACAGCAACGTGTGGAGCTGTGCCAGCCACACCTCAGAGCCAGAACGAACAGAGGGGAACCCATCGCAGTGGATACAAAGGTATGTGTAAGTCTGAGAATACTAGCTACAGGTACCTTTCAAAGGCCAACTGGGGATATCATGGGTATCTCACAGGCATCAGCATCCAGGGTACTACACCAGTTCCTGGATGCCATGTTACCACATGCCGCTGAGTATATATACTTCCCCTGAATGCAGGAGGAGTTGGCCAGCAATATGCATCTCTTCCACCATGTGGCAGAATACCCAGAGGTACTGGATGTAATAGACTGCACACACATACACATCAAGTCACCACCCAGTGAGCAGGAAAGGTGCTACATAAACCGCAAGGGATACCCGTCCATCAACTGCCAGGTCATGTGCAATGCCCAGGGCATTATCATGGATATGTGTGCTTGCAGCCCTGGAAGGTATCATGACTCCCACATCTGACATGCCTCACAGCTATATTGGTAATTTGCCAGGGGGGACATCCCAAATGGCCACCTGGTGGGGTATGCTGGATATGCACTGGAACTGTGGATGATGACTCCCATCAGAAATGCACACACACCCATGCAGGAATGCCATAATGAGGTACACACACAAACCAGCATCATCCTAGAGCGTGTGTTTGGGATGCTGAAATCAAGGTTCCATTGCATGGACATATTTGGTGGTGCCTTGCAGTACTCTACAGGCACATGTGCCCACATCTTCATCATGTGTGCCATGCTGCACAATATGGTCCTGTGGAAACAGCTGCAGCAGGGACAGAATGGTGAATGCCCTCACAGCCCACCACCGTTGCCAAGGGCCCCACAGGCACAGAGGTACTCAGACCATGAACACCTCAGCCAGCCCCAATAGGCAGATGGAGGCATGCCCAGTATGTCCATGCCTTGGCAATGAGGGAACGTATAGCACACACACTGACAGTGTAGGCACCTATGGACTGACACCCTTCTCCACCTGCACACACAGTAAAAATGGATGGCACACACACAAAACTTCCTGTAAATTGTCATGTATAGGCAGTCTACTGTGTGCATCCAACATAGACAGCCCTCAACTATTGCACACACAACAGCCAGTGGCACAAGGTGAGTCAACACCTGAACAGTAAACTCAGCTATCAGCATATGCAGATACTGTATGTTTAGATTTATAGGTAGGTACTTGGCCAACTGCCAGAGGCCATCCAAAAGGCCAGCCAAAATGTGTCAGCATTTGTCACCCTATTGAGTCATTAACCATCCCTCTGTGGAGCAGAGCCAATGGCAGGATCCTTGTGGTGCATCTACTGTTCCCCATCCACCCTTCAAGGTTTCTCTTGCAGAGTGTTAGTGAGGGGCTCTGTAAAATGTAGTTAGGGATGATGGTCCAAAGTATGGGGAGTGTCTGTGACAGGAAGCTGTCCCTCCAGCATCTTCCGGGTATTGTTGTGGCAAGGTCAGCTCACTACAGTGTGTGGCTCACTGTGACATGGATTCCCATAGGTGGAGCATATCCATCAAGCTAGAGTTCGACATGGCTGTGTTGGTCAGTGGAGATCATCTCTGGGTAAACAAGATGCTACTGAGTAAAGCAGGAGTTTATTCAGTCCGGCTGCATAGGTCCTATGTTGGAGTTCAGTATTCCCCTTGGTGAGATACATTTGATGAACCCCCAGATGTTGGACGTGTCCTCTGAGGTACATCCCACATGGATTATTATACCCTATGATGGGACTGATGAGTGATGAGAAAATGGGCACTATAACCCCAATATGTCCAGATGGGAATCCTTTAGTAGTCAGATGGCCTACATAGATGGATGTCCTAACTACTGTGGAGATATAATTGTCACAGAGGAGATCACTATCTACCTTAGTCCCCAGATACCCTATTACCTTGTCTGTATTAAAGTGGCTGCCACTCATGTGTTAAGATGTGGGTGCCAAATCCACAATGGGATGAGTATGCAGTTAGTGGCACTTGGCTAGAGGCCATGTCAGTGGCACCCTGTGATGTTCTCTGTTAGACCCCCTGAGGGATGTCCGTGTCAGCTGGACTATCAGTCATGGCTCCCAGTTTGCAGTCATTGCCAAACATGGTCTGCCCTAGTCTACCTGTGTTTGCCTGTACATCTGAGACGTATATGCCAATCAGTAGGGCTCCCAGGACTGAGTCCTATCAGATACCAGTCATGACTGTTCAAGAATTGGACCTGGAGACCGCTAGTCATACCATGTGGGTTGTGTGTGTAAGCCTGTTGGCAACCCAACCTGCGATGCATGGGTGAATGTACAGGCTGGTGTGTTTATCAATAATACCTGAGTGGGGCATAGTGTCAAAAGCCTTGGTGAGATCCAGGTAGTATGTGTGAATAACCTCCCCTGTCATCTAATGTCTTGGTGACTGTATGTAAGAAGTAAAACAGGTTCAGTAGGCATGATCTGCAGTCAACCAAGCTGACCTGGGTTTGGTCACGTGTCCAAAGGTTACCAATGTCATTGTTAATGAGTGCCATGAGGATGCAAACCATACCATTGCAGACCAGGCTAGTCAGGCTTATGGGGTGGTAGTTAACATGGTCAGTTGTGATTTCCCCATGATGGAGTGTAATAACCATTGCCATGCACCATTGTATGGGTGTGTAGCCTGTGGAGAGGCTGAGGTAGGAATGCATAATTAGGTGGGGGCAGGTTGTCATGTACAGTTTGCAAGTTGCAGTCTGGGTCAACATCTGCCTCCACTGACGCTATGTTCTGCTGTTAGAGAGGGCCATTTCCACCTGTGTGTCTCTGATGGTTGGGCTACTGTACCTTACGGGTAGTGTTGTGGGCTCTTTAGGGGGTGAAGTATGCACTGAATGTTTCTGCAAGGATGGTGGTAATATCAGTAAGGTCAGCATATTTTGTGCCATATTTCACTGGCACATTGCAAATCTGTGTGTCACCATGTAGATCCTTGACATAGCCAAAGAAGGCTTTGTGGTTATCTTTCAAATCCTTGCGTATTCTCCTGCTGATGTTAGCCTTGGATGATGTCATGAGGGACCTACGTATCATACTAATAGTGGTCATGGATGACTGCCCTTCGTGGGATTTGCTGTGTATCTGGAACACTGTCCTACATCTGTAGTATAGTCTGTTTATTGCAGAGGTCCACCAGACTGATGTCCTTGTCTAGGAGGAGTGAGTCTTGGTTTACCAGCGATGGCACGATCCATACATCCGTTTTTATGCTTATAGACTGCATTTGTAAATCTCTCTGTATCTGGAGCAGTGTTTCCCCTTAGCTTGGGGGCTGTGAAACCCCCCATTCCTGTCACTAGTAGTGTAAATTTAGCTGTAGGAAAGGTATACACTGTGGTATTCGTGGGTGGGGGAGAGGCTAGGGTGTGGAAACAGCGAATAGTTCATGGTCAGATCTAACAAGTGACTGATAAACCTCCACTGTGGTGCACCCATTGCCCATGTTGGTGATGACCTCATCTAGTAGCTTCCACCCCACATTAGGGAAGTTACCACCTGATACAGGGCATATGAGGTGATACATTCCAGGAAGTGAGAACCGGAGTACGTTTCCCAGTTAATGGTATAGTAGTTGACATCGACCAATGCCAGGGTGTGTGTTAGGACTGTCGTGTTCTCCACTGTCTCCAGGTAGGTGGAGGTCCTGGGTTATGGAGGGTGATCCATAGCAGGCCACATTCAACATTGCTGTTGTGGCTGATGCTAGCTGCACATGGATGATCACAGAGGTATCATGCTGCCCCACTAACCTGGAGGTGCATGTATCCCTGATGAATATGGATACAGCCCCTCCATGTCTATCAGTCCATGTTCCGTGGCTGAAATACGTGGAATGGGTTGTAGTCTGGTAGTGCTGGTGTGCTCTCAGGAGCCTTAAGACAGATTGCAGTTAATGCACAGATGTTGATGTTGTCCATCCTGAAGAGTGCTGTGAGTGCATGCATGTTGTGATCACAACTCCTAGTGCTGAGTAGCATAAACCACATTGAATCTGCTATTGTGCTATTTATGGAGCTGGTATTCACCTTCGGGATTCTCCTAAATAAGGTACCATGGGGGTGCCAATAGCCTTGGCCAGTATTCCAAAGTGTAAAGCAGACACATAGGCCGGTATGGTATCATTGCGTGCATGTTCCCAATTTCTCCCCTGTAGATAATCTAGTGGTAAGCAATAGAAAGCCTTAACCTTATACAAGTCTTCTAGCTTCCAAGATAGGCATTTGGAGTGACTAAGTATCAGTGTTCTGTATGTTCGTGCTGTACTCAACTGTTTCCTGACTACATGGTGAGTTCTCGCTGTATATTGAGATCTGAAGATCTGTTTAATTGTATATTATGGCTGTGATGGCCTGCATATTAGAGGTGCACAGATAGACTACTATCTATCTGCCCAAGGGCAATTAGAAGCATAGCAACAGTGTGTTGGCCTTCCCCGCACCATTGATGAAGTCACTGAGCCTCTGTCAAGCATAGCCAATGAAGCAATCCCAGGCAGAGTTGCAGGAAGCTGTTGAAGACTGGAGTTGTGGAGGGTGATAGGGGCACTTAGTGATCTAAAGAGGGCATGTTAATGTGGCAATTCAACACCATTCAATTCCCCCAACAGGTCTTGCAGCTATCAAACAGGACAGGCTCGCCACCCCCTGGCTGTATGGTTCTGGGACACATGATCCCAGGGGTGTATAGTCTGCTACCCATTCACACAACAAGGTTTCCCTTGAAGTGTGTCAGTGAGGGGCTATGCCTAATGTAGTTAGAAATGTAATGTATTGCCTCACAGTACTTTTGTTATATGTTGTTATGTCATGATTACGTAAAGCTCAGTGAGTTAGGGGGTTGCCACCCTTTGCTTAGCCTAGCTTACACATGGAAACCATCTAAATAGGAAATAGGTGGAAGCAACACTAATGTCAACAGTGTAATGGTTACAGCATCCACATAGTATTTGTGCATTTGAGGTTACAGTCCCGATGAAGGCAAGGATGTTTATCACGTGCAAAAGTATATCTTAACCACAGCTTGCATATATAGGTAGTAATCATCTGTATAATAAACATTCAAATCACCCATATAAACCTATGTGTGCAAGAGAGTACAGTCAACAGAGAATGTAATGTCATGACAGCACATAGTGAGATGTTACGTCACTAACAGGTATATATCCAGAGTAGTTAGCGGATGTGACTGTGTTTGTGTGCATAGGTTATATGTCACAACTTTTGTTTAACTGTGTTTAGCCACTGCTATAATGTCATGCAAACACTGTTAAACATGCTTATAACTGCATAAATGAGCCTTACTCTGCAGTAAACAACATTCGTAAAGCATCACAGGTGTCGAACCCTGGACCATGCACACTACAGTCATGGGACGTACCACTGAGCCATCTGAGGTGTACATATGCTTCATGGTCCTGAGACTACACCTTATACCATATGCATTTCACTGTAATGATCACAAATGGGGCAGTGGCCT
>NC_056741.1:1999391412-1999418912 GCF_019279795.1 Protopterus annectens | reverse complement strand
ATTACACACAATATATTACTGTTCATCTCAATACAGCTGTTGCAATGAATTCCAAAAAAACCCTCCATGCTGTCTTCCTCACAAGTAAGGCAAAGGGACAATGCCCAAGTGGAGTACTCAATTATACTCCACTGTAGCCATGGTATTGGCTAAGGCAGTAGCAGCGCAGTTGATATGCATGTAATTAGCTACTTAGGAACACCAATTGGACATCGGTATAGCACGTTACTGATCTGTAGCTAAAAAAGGTTACCTCGTCACACATTCAAACCATCTGTATCTACCTGTAGGACAGTACAAAACACGTAAAGACAAACTGAAAACGAGTAGTACACTAATTAATAAATACTAAGACGGTATGTATAACATGTAGTATGTCTGTGTATTTAGTATCTGTACTGTAAGAATTACGGTGTAATCAACGCATATAGTGGAAATGGCTATCTTGTAGTGATGTATTGTTGAGCAGTAGCAATGCTTGTAGTATTCTATGTGTGAACTGCTGTATCACACGGCACACTCCACATACACCACAAGGGATGCTATAGGATTGGAACCCACCATTTCACTTTCAGCCACTGTCAGTGTCAGGATTGGTCCAACAAGTATGTGCTATAACAGGGGATAGTATATGTTGTTATATTGTAACAGTCAACATATGTATGGGTGTATATGTAAGATGAACATATTAAAGGTGGGCTTACCATGCAAATATGGTGTGCATTGTAGGACATTGTGCCAATAACTGTGTAATGTACAGTAGTCTAGGCAGATCTGTATTCTATTCTACATAGCAGTTCTGATATGTTATGCAAACAGTAGTTATGTCTATTGGCAATTACAATACTTAATGACAGGATACATAGCATTAGTATTCATCTGACAGGTTAGCAGCATGATAGCAAAGATAATTGGAAGAGCCAGCTAAATATCCATGCACATAACACATTTAATATCCACCTCTCTACTATCGTTTGCAAGTAATAAAAGCTGTGCATGTGTACATGTTATGCAAATAAGTAGTGACCCTTGTTACAGGGCTGCACCAAATGTCTATGTGCACACCTACATAGAGTGGATATTGAGAGTACAACCACACTGGTCAAACTACCAGGCTTGTGTAGCCCAACCTAATAGCTACCTGCACATACTGTATGTAAGGGAGTGCACAGCACTGGTAATGAAACAGATTGCACATCATCTTTAACTCCAGTGTAACATCTGCAGTAGAAGTGTAAGATGTAAGAGACAGCTGCCCATGTGTAATAGCCACATCATAGGTGATGGCTCACACTATCTGATTATATCCTGATCATGCTGATAGTGGCATCAGAGCCTATTGATACATGACTCTGTTTGGGGAGTGGGTGTCTGTGCCCAACAAAGCTCATGGTCCTGATAAATATGTGAGTATATACCCAGAGAAGGATAACAGATCTGTAGACACATGCATCATCTGTAATCAACTAACAGGATGTGATGTGCTCCTCAGAGGAGGTTTGCTGCCAAGGGTAGCTACACTGTCTCCGTAATAGCCAGTGTTGTCACGTCCATGATACAAATAATTACATGTGAGCATCACTGTCTAAAACATCTTCATATGCAATACGTAAACTAAAGACAGTACTTGTAGTACTGACTGCTCATACAGGCATGTCCACTAGTCAGCTACTGGTGTCTCCTAATGTAAGCTTTGTGTATGTGGCCATCCTGGGGGAATGTAATCTCTATGCCATGTACACTGCCAGACCCACTTAACACCACGACCCACACATTGTCTGGGATGCAGCTACAGGGGTAAGCTGTACGGCAGCCCAGTCTACAGCCATGACTGGACTGGACAGTCATGAGGTGCAGGTTAACACATGCAGCTCATCAACACAACCAACCCATACCCTTACCAGAACACAGTAAGGACACACACTCACACACTGCTGGAAATCACACACATTCACATACTTGTCTAAGTATCTGGCCAAACAAGTGACCCCCCCCCAAGCAGGAAGAGACAGAAACCGATATACACAAATTGTATGACATAGTTTGCATAATTGTGCCACACCTCTGAACACATGACTGGAAACATGCCCAACAGTACTCATTTGTGAGTGCAAACTCTAGCACTATGTTACACACCGACCTATACGAGGGTATACATACTGTAAGCTGCCTGTCTGACATGATTAGCCACATACTCATACACTCAGACTACCTGTTGATCTATACACATGGCTCTGGCATATTCCATGTTGTTGTGCAGGACCTGTGATGCAGTGGCCTGGACAGCATGGAAACACATGTAGGAACTATCAGGTCTTGTAGGCCATGCAGGTATGTCCCAAGGCCTGGGTAGCATTCTGCCATTGGCCAGAATGATACTGCAGTACAGGGACAAAAGGATTGTATTCCACAACTGTGTAGTGTAGTGGTGCATGTTGCAGGGTATCCAGTATCTGTCATCCTGGGACAACATGGTTGACAGACCATGATGCTATGCCAGACAGGGTCTGCACCTCTCGCCCCTGGGAATCTGGATACAGCCGAGGGCTCATGCTTCCTCTATAATGCCTTCATCATGCACGGTTTAGGTGAGGGTCCACTGCAGTTACAAGGACAGCCAAGCAATACACTGTGGGTATCACTACACAATGATACATATCAGAAACACTATACGGACACATATATGTCAATCCCTAACATGGAGAACATATCTGTGCAGTGGCTGAGACATGTTTCAATGTTCCAGAGAGCACACCTGCTTGACCATGTTATAACAAATACCTCACCTTTTGCCCATTATCCTTTATTGGAACACATGGGCTGCAGGTGTGTCCATATTCCTGAAGGATATGTACACTCCCATGCTAATTGCACTTGCATAACATCAAATGCATTATGCTGAGCTGCATAACATCAAATGCATTATGCTGAGCAACTACCTTAGTGTCACAGTGGAATTCAACATGCACCTTAAGACAGATGACCCACCAGGCCACGAACTTTCCAACTGCCATAATGTGCTGTAATGGGGAAGAATAGGTCTGAGACAGAACCATACTATTGGCTACTCTCAACTATTCCATTATGAACTGTGAAGACTCCTCATTTACCAACACCTGTGATCAGTGCATGTTGGATTCCATTGACCCCACTGACCTGGATCACAGTAGTCACACAAACAGGGCTAGCAGTATGCTACACATAGTTAGTCTCCAATACCAATGTTATGTTCCCTAACAGCAGAGTGGTGAGTGCCATGGTACCCATGCAGATGGACAATGCATGTGCAAATGCTAAATACTACACAAATGAACCTTAAGCAGTCACATATGTGCAGTGATTGTGCAATTGAAACAGAACTGGGATTCAACCCAACACAAACAAGTAGGCAAACTGGTGGTACCATGCTTTAAACTGTACCACAGAAGATAGTAATTGTTGCAAGAGTGAACACACATGAATGTAGATGATCCCTGGTCAGCCTCAGTAAGATGCATATACATCATATGAAACCACGCAAAGCTACCATGAAACCAATCAACCACATATTATGAGGCCAAGCACAGAGCATTCTATAGCTGTGTAGTTAATCATAATGGCAACAACAAGACCTGCCTTGCTGCACAGCACTACGGCATGGGAAGTACTGCACCTACAAAAATAGCACCCACTCATCCTGATAGGGTCTCAGATAACCTAAATCCACTCCCACCTCCCACCACCCCCAACAGGTACACTTAGTAATATATCCATGTACACTACAGGGCCCCTGCACTAACAACTATGCAGGTACAGACTGCACTCTCTAATGCCATACATACAGCTTTCATGGGACCTGTCACCATCCCAGGGTGTATCCTACACAAATGTAAGAACATTCAGCTATCCACATACTCATCAAGTTTAATCATATCTCCATGTCAGGCTGTGTACACACCGAATGGTGCACAGCAACAGTTATCACACCCTACAAAGGGGAAGACACCATTGATAATGGGACATAGTGCACAACTACCCTGCTGAGTCTGGTCAGTACGGCCATGAACCATGGTCAGTGCAATTGATGTACTCGGTACAGATGTAGATGGCAGTAGGGTTGATTCACACTGCATATCATGACCTTGCCAGGTCGTATAATGCCATCACCCTTAATGTGTTCCAACTACACTCAGTAAACTAGGTGTATATACCTATGTCACAGGAGTGGTTGGCAACTGGACTGCTGGCAGAACCCCCACTACAGAAGGTGTCCGATGAATACAAGCATATCAAACCAGTGCCAGCCACAGTAATACAGTGGTCATTCCTGGTATGCCCCCTCTTTTGTATCTATACCACATAGACTAACACAAAAGGCATCAGCCTATTGATGTCTACAAATGACTATGAACTAGGAACAATAGTCGACTCATTGTGTGCTGCATTCAACATACAGAAGGGCCTTAGTGTGTCAGATGTGTGGTGTGTGATGTATGGCCACATTCTGACAGCTAAGTATTGCACTGTCATCCCTTAAGTTACAAACCCTGTATCCATTAATTACCACCTAAGCAGCGATCAACATAATGGCAACTTTGTGTATGAGATGCAGCTGGACAGTACTTCCCTTTGATAGTTACATCACCACAAAAGACAGGTAGTCGTATGTGGCACCCCTAATCATGACAGGGTGCCAACCAGGAATATAGAGATAACTGCTCAACCATACTCAACACTCATGTAGCCCATAATAGATCAGATATTTACTTTCAGAGTTATGCAATGTGTAGATGACCTACACTGCCCTTTACAATCCCTAGTTGCACTATGTAGCATGCAGCCTACCCTGAATAAAGCCATGTCCAACCCAGAGGTGTTGGACATGCTACACTAATAAACACGTATGTCATGGACATCTGCCTTTCTAGTACAAGGATCACAACATGCCTGACAGATCCCTGTCCCATACACTTAACATACTCTTGCCATACTATGTATCCCTGTCCAGTGAAGCTGTACATCGCCACTCTCTTTGACATGGTGTGATGACCGCATGCCAAATATATCAGTAATCATGTGTATCAGTTCTGTGGCACTGCTTGAACTGGCCACTGAATATTACCTGTCTGTTGCCTACAGCTAGGTAACCTGTCTGCCTAGGCTCATAAATGGCCCAGGGCATATAGTCAACCACATCACTATGACCATACATGCCATAGTTGATATCCAACCTGCAAATACCATCAGGCTAGCTATTGTCCCATGTGTTACACATGCACAACACAGGTGATACATGGCAGGAGGCTACACAGCTGTACAGTGCCATGTAGATGTATATGGCAAAACACATACATGCTTGCAAGTCTGCAGGGTCACAGGTCATGTCCCTAATGGCTATGTATGACTATATATGTGGCATATACACATCATTAAGGTGATTGCATTAATGTGAACACATCCAGGCATGTGTTGATAGGTAAAAACACCACTACAGGCAAACAGACATGCCTACGTCAAGATAACATCCACATGGTGTATGAGCAATGTCATCACAAGACACACACATATATGGCGATAACATCACATCACCAGTAGGTGTCAAATGTGTGTGACTTACACATGTCAGTGGTGTTAGTGTCAAGTAGATCTACAAAAACGTATTTGCAAACTTAATAAATGTGATACACATGTATGTTCGGCTGTACTGCTGTACTTCTATGGGAGTTACTGTGACCTGTCTCCATCGTTATGTCTTCCAAGTATGCCCCGTAGCTGACTGCTGCCATACAGATGCTTGGAGGATGAGGTACTCATCCCATACCTCCTCGACAACTACACAACACTCTTCAGCCATGTGCCACAGGATGCACAGCAGTGGGATGCCCTGTGGGAGGAACTCTGCAGGAGGGTAAATAATGTTGGTCACAATCGCACCTATCAGCAGGTGCACCGGCACTGCACTGACCAGATAAGATGGGCAAAACAGAGTGCAAATGCAATCGCCAGGGAACAAGGTGCAACAGGTGGGGGGGCCACTCACCCAGCCCCCACTCATATGTACCGAGGAGCTACTGGCCAACCTGGGGACACCTGCAGACCTCCATCCACAAGGGTTAACTGGTATTGTGGAGGTGGGTGTCTCTCAACCACTGAGCCTGGAGTTGCCTGGTAAGTTACTACTGCACACAAAACACAACCATATTTCACATAGTTACATGTGCTACTGTACAATATGTAATGTAACATCATATGCAAGGCACACATGCCACATACTATAGTCTGCTACTCTATGTATGCACAGATGTGCATACTCCATAGTATAATGTATTCTACTGGCTTATGTGCAAACATAGACATTGCACCCTGTAGCTACCACATAGGTGTGGATAATGATCGTACTGCTGTGACACCCCTGTTTAGGTACCTCTGGCATTTTGCAGTGACAGCAGCCTGCATCAGGTGAGATTGTTATCATTTACCAGGCTTGATAATGCACGGAACATATTAATTGCATGTTATATGCTATAAACTCAGT
Source organism: Protopterus annectens (assembly GCF_019279795.1). NCBI lineage: Eukaryota > Metazoa > Chordata > Ceratodontiformes > Protopteridae > Protopterus > Protopterus annectens. The sequence goes on along the minus strand of NC_056741.1, from coordinate 1,999,412,398 downwards.
ACCAAAGACAAACCCAATGAACTAAAAAAGGATCCAACTCGTCACTGAAGACAAAAACACAGGTTTAATTCAGATAAACGTGAAGCGCTTTTCGTCGCTCAAAATTTGAGCAACTTCCTCAGACTTACAAACCTTAGTTAATTAACATATTTATACTCTCACATTACTAACATCTTAAACGAGAGTATCAATTAACAAATTCAACAAGTTAAAAACAAGTAATATAAAGACTCCCCTAATAAACTATTGGCAGCAGAAAAAATCTATACATATATGTATAATAAAGTAAAATGTTGTATACTAATATTCCATAAAATAAATGTATATATTTACACGACATAAAATACTTTAAAAAACACATTTCTCTATTAATAACAATAAGTCAGTACTCAAACCATCATGATGAAATAGTTTGCTATACAAACATCCAACGAATCATGCAAGGTAAATTTAAATTAAAAGTACAACTAGTTGCATAGTTTAAGTAAGTCAATATATTCGTCTGATATCAGACTAATCAAACACTATTATGTGTCTACTTCCATGTATTAATAGGCATAGTTCAAAACTTGTGGAATACGCAAACATAAGATAAATATACAAAAAGCTCAGAGCAGTTGTTCAACGAAAAATCATTGAGTTCAAATAGGTAATAAGTGTCTAAGTAAATATGTAATATAAAATAAAATAAATAAATTTAAACAAAAATCTGCAAAAATAGATACTTAGTATACTTAATTTCGATTCAGACTTCTGAGTTTAAGTAGACAGCCTATATTACAATGGTCATTTAAGCCCGGGTAACAAAAGGCGTTAGTACGCCATTGCCAAGTGAGTTCTCGCTCTTCTAACAGTAGGTTATATGGCCCACCTCTGATGTTAGTCTGAATCTGGTCCAGTGCTGTAAATTTGAAACTGTGCCCTGGGTTAGTGGATATGTGTTTAACTAAACCATTTTCTGCTTTGTTGTTCTGTATGGCATATGTATGTTCGTAAACTCTTTCCTTAAACTGTCTTTCAGTCTTTCCTATATAGAAAGCTGAACAAAGTGTGCATGAAGCCACATATACTATTAGTTTAGAACAACAGTTTAGTTTATGTTTAATTCCATACTTCTTGTCATTAATAATTACACATTCTCCACTGTACATATGTTTACACGTTGCAATTTTCACAAGTTTTCATTCCCTTCTTTCTACTAAAATTCTTAGTGGGATTGTTTTCTAAAATATTTTTCAAATTGTAACCCCTTCTGTAAACTACTCTAGGGTATTCAGCCAGTTTGTTAGAAATACTCTTATCTTATTGAATTAGTGACCAGTTTTTAAATAACAGTTTTTTAATAAGGTCACTATCCATGTTAAAGGTAGTAATAAAACTAAGTTTAAACTCGTTACTTAGTTGAATTTTACTGTCTAAAACATCTGTCTCCTCTAAGGAGTGCAGTTGATAATCTACTGTTGTAGAGTGTGCACTCTGACCAGAGGACTGGTTTAAAATGGGAACAATGGTACCATTAAGTCTTTTAAATCTCACTTCCTGCACAATTTCTTCTAAAAACTCAAAAGGGTAACCTCTCTCACTAAAAAAGTTTATAAGTAGTTCACATTCAAGGTCAAAATCCTTGCCATTAGTTGTCATACGTGCTGCTCGTATCAGTTGGCCCTTGAATATAGACTTTTTCTGTGAGATCGGGTGAAGGCTAGTGAAATGCAAGTAGGAATTGCAGTGAGTTTCCTTTCTATGTATTTTAGAAAAATACTGGTTGTTAACTATGTCCTTAGATAAATTCACATCCAAGTAATCAATAGAAATAATTGAAAATTAGAAGTGAACTTAAAAAAGTCTGTAGTGTTATTAAGAAAGTTTAATAACTTATCTGCTTTTCTTTGATTACCCTCAAAAAGAATGAAAATATCGTCCAGGAAGCGGGTATAGTACTTAATGGAAGGAATCCATACATTGTTGTTGAAAATAAACTGGTGTTCCCAGTATGCCATAACTGTATTCGCTAAACTGGCCCCGCATGGCGACCCCATTGCGACGCCACATTTTTGCAAATACAGTTTGTCATTGAATGTAAAAAAATTGTTGGTCAAAATGATGTAGATCAAAGTCGTTACTGTGAATATTTCATTAGTTGAAGCTCCTTTTTTATTGAGAAATAGATTAACCCACTCTATAGCCTCTAAGTGAGGAATTGACGTGTATAAGTCAATAACGTCAATAGTGACGAAATTGTGATCTTCATTATATGTTATACTGTCAAAATTCCTCAAAAATGACCATGAGTCTTTGCAAATTTGAACTTCGGTCACTAAGTATTTTTTTAAAATGTTATCCACCAATTTAGCTGATGCATACGTTATAGAATCTCGCCCATCTATGAGTGGTCTAAATGGGGGATTAGAAATATTTTTGTGTATTTTGGGTGTTGCAAACATAATTGGGATCTTAGGCCAATTGGTGGTAATATAGTGATAACTGTTTAAATCAATATACCCGTCCATAAATAAGTCACTATAGTAACTTTTGATCATTCTATATGCGGTGTTTACTTCATTTAAGGATACTTCCTTATATGTGTCATTTGCCAAAATATTTTCAACTCTGTCAATGTAATCAAAGTTATCGAATAAAGTAATTCCCCCACCCTTGTCAGGTTTAATGGCTCTAATATTAAGTGTTTTAAAAGTAGATAGTGCTGCATGTTCTTCTTTACTGATGTTTCTTCTCTGCCTGGTGTTCTTATAAATTCCAGTGTGTGCACTATCATTAATACTACGTAGATCTAATTCCATAATTTGCTCAAATGTAGACAAAGTAGGGTGTAACGTAGGGTTATATTCACTCACTACCTTAAGTGGTTGGTTAACTGATGGAGTGTGTTCTAAAAGAATACTAAGGTTGAGTTTCCTAACAAATAATTTGATGTCCTTAATACATTGTACCAAGTCCATACTTTTAGCAGGTACAAAAGATTGTCCCCTAGAAAAAACTTCAGCCAAAGAAGGTTCAATGTTAATACATGAAAAGTTATAAATCACAAAGTCCCCTGCTTTGTTATGGATAATCGCAGGGGTTGTCGCTTCTTGGTTTATCTCTTCGGTTTGTGAGTTGGACCGAATTGGTTTTTTGATTGTTGTTGTTGATGAAAGTTTTGCTGATTATTATGATTATAGTTATTTACATAATGTCTCTTAGGGATAGCCCCCGAGTTCTGGCTATCATAATTATTACCCTGGTGAGATGAATAAGTCAATTGGCCACCCTGGTAGCTCCTGTTAGGTGTAAATTGTCTTCCGTTTCTCAACCGGCCAGCCCAGGTATTGTTGTTTCTATTATTAGGTCTATCCGTCGAAGTCCTAGTGTCAGGTTCAAGACTGGTTTCTTGTTCGTCAATAAATGTCTCTAAAATGCCAGTGTCGTTAACAGTAATGTCAGTAGAAGCATTTAGAGACCCTGGTGGTTTAGGGTATGCTTTTCCTTGGTCATACGCTAGTCTGTCTCTGTTAAGTTTTTTGTTTTTAGTAAACTTTAATTTGTTTAAAAGTTGGTCAATAGATGAAAAAATTCTATCATAATCAAATTTATATCTGGTAAATTCTATATGGTTCGTAATCAAGCTGTTCAGCACATCAACTTCTTTACAGAGTTCCGTTATTTGAAGTCTGTAATGTTTGGTCATACACTCCATAAGCGCAAAACCTTGTTCGTTAAATAAATTCATTAACTCAAGATGGAACAAAGAGTTAGAAAGCAGTCCAGTTGGGTAGACATGGTGCCTTAAACCTTTAGGCACTATCCGCAGTCTACAACACTCTTGGAAGTAGTTAACTTCCAGCTGGAGTTTTTTTATTTTCAACAATTTAACATCTAAAAGTTTCAGATTATTTGTGAATTCTTTCTCACTCACCTCTTGCGTATCCGCGTTGGAAGCCGGTTGCTCCGTATTGTTCTGTTGGTTAAAATTAAGGTTGTAGGTGTTGTGAATCCAATCTTTGAAAACGGGAGCTCCAATAAGCCCTCCAACACTGTTCGAGCTAGAATGCCCGTGTGGAGCAAGTTCAGAGGTGGGCTCGAGGATGTTGTTGTTAATAGCGTGAACCTGGTTATTCTGTTCACTAGAAGCAGAGCTGCTTGTATTAAGGAACAAAGGTTGCGTTTCGTTGTTATTGACTTGCAAAGGATTCAACGTACTAGAAATATTAACAGCAGTTAGTATAGCTGGTGTACGTTGTCCTAAAGGAATGGAGTCAGACAAGTTACCGGTTTCCAGTACTTGCGAGTTAGTGGAATCAGCTACGCCAAGTTGGGAGTCAAGACAAGACGAAAGCTTGTCAACCCTCTCCGTGAGAGCCAAAATCAAAGTTGTTAAATTCATATCGTCGTCACAAGGAGGTTTTTTTCTCATAATGTTTTGAGAAGGAGGAATTACTTCCTCGTCTTCACTGTGACCGTTAGATGCCATGAGAAACACGGAAGACAAACTCAGTACCAAAGACAAACCCAATGAACTAAAAAAGGATCCAACTCGTCACTGAAGACAAAAACACAGGTTTAATTCAGATAAACGTGAAGCGCTTTTCGTCGCTCAAAATTTGAGCAACTTCCTCAGACTTACAAACCTTAGTTAATTAACATATTTATACTCTCACGTTACTAACATCTTAAACGAGAGTATCAATTAACAAATTCAACAAGTTAAAAACAAGTAATATAAAGACTCCCCTAATAAACTATTGGCAGCAGAAAAAATCTATACATATATGTATAATAAAGTAAAATAACAACCAGTATTTTTCTAAAATACATAGAAAGGAAACTCACTGCAATTCCTACTTGCATTTCACTAGCCTTCACCCGATCTCACAGAAAAAGTCTATATTCAAGGGCCAACTGATACGAGCAGCACGTATGACAACTAATGGCAAGAATTTTGACCTTGAATGTGAACTACTTATAAACTTTTTTTGTGAGAGAGGTTACCCTTTTGAGTTTTTAGAAGAAATTGTGCAGGAAGTGAGATTTAAAAGACTTAATGGTACCATTGTTCCCATTTTAAACCAGTCCTCTGGTCAGAGTGCACACTCTACAACAGTAGATTATCAACTGCACTCCTTAGAGGAGACAGATGTTTTAGACAGTAAAATTCAACTAAGTAACGAGTTTAAACTTAGTTTTATTACTACCTTTAACATGGATAGTGACCTTATTAAAAAACTGTTATTTAAAAACTGGTCACTAATTCAACAAGATAAGAGTATTTCTAACAAACTGGTTGAATACCCTAGAGTAGTTTACAGAAGGGGTTACAATTTGAAAAATATTTTAGAAAACAATCCCACTAAGAATTTTAGTAGAAAGAAGGGAATGAAAACTTGTGAAAATTGCAACATGTGTAAACATATGTACAGTGGAGAATGTGTAATTATTAATGACAAGAAGTATGGAATTAAACATAAACTAAACTGTTGTTCTAAACTAATAGTATATGTGGCTTCATGCACACTTTGTTCAGCTTTCTATATAGGAAAGACTGAAAGACAGTTTAAGGAAAGAGTTTACGAACATACATATGCCATACAGAACAACAAAGCAGAAAATGCTTTAGTTAAACACATATCCACTAACCCAGGGCACAGTTTCAAATTTACAGCACTGGACCAGATTCAGACTAACATCAGAGGTGGGCCATATAACCTACTGTTAGAAGAGCGAGAACTCACTTGGCAATGGCGTACTAACGCCTTTTGTTACCCGGGCTTAAATGACCATTGTAATATAGGCTGTCTACTTAAACTCAGAAGTCTGAATCGAAATTAAGTATACTAAGTATCTATTTTTGCAGATTTTTGTTTAAATTTATTTATTTTATTTTATATTACATATTTACTTAGACACTTATTACCTATTTGAACTCAATGATTTTTCGTTGAACAACTGCTCCGAGTTTTTTGTATATTTATCTTATGTTTGCGTATTCCACAAGTTTTGAACTATGCCTATTAATACATGGAGGTAGACACATAATAGTGTTTGATTAGTCTGATCTCAGACGAATATATTGACTTACTTAAACTATGCAACTAGTTGTACTTTTAATTTAAATTTACCTTGCATGATTCGTTGGATGTTTGTATAGCAAACTATTTCATCATGATGGTTTGAGTACTGACTTAGTGTTATTAATAGAGAAATGTGTTTTTTAAAGTATTTTATGTCGTTGTGTAAATATATACATTTATTTTATGGAATATTAGTATACAACATTTTACTTTATTATACATATATGTATAGATTTTTTCTGCTGCCAATAGTTTATTAGGGGAGTCTTTATATTACTTGTTTTTAACTTGTTGAATTTGTTAATTGATACTCTCGTTTAAGATGTTAGTAACGTGAGAGTATAAATATGTTAATTAACTAAGGTTTGTAAGTCTGAGGAAGTTGCTCAAATTTTGAGCGACGAAAAGCGCTTCACGTTTATCTGAATTAAACCTGTGTTTTTGTCTTCAGTGATGAGTTGTTATATGCTATAACACATTTAAACATAATATATGGTGGTCCTGGTAATGGACACTGGTCAGACCTGCAATGCATTACACTGTTTGCCTATGTGAAACAATTGTAGACTATATGAAAAACCTACACTAAATCTTCCAAACCATCATTGCCAGATGTGTAGACAACAGTGAATACAATGGTGGAGGTGTGCTCCACTGTAGGGACAGGTACTACATATCAGCATTACACATGTTGGGAATATGAACAGTACTGTACAGAGAGCATATGTGTGCACACACACACTAAATATGTTGGAGCTGGAGTATGCCCAGCCCACAGGATAAACCCTTGTGGCGTATACCCTTGCTATGAATGCCACACAATGTCATGTGCTATCAGACATGTCCATAACATGAAGTGGACTGACTGCAACACTGCTCAGCTATCCTGCAAAACATGTCTCACATCCCATACATACCACCCTTTGTCTGCATAACCCTGTCCTCAGTGGAGCATATGAAATCTATGGGTGTATGTCATATGGGATAACAGTGACATGTGAAATAAGATGGACATCACAAACATTGGACTGCATATGTGTACACATGGCCATGGAGGATGGCCAGAGACATGAAGCAAAGCACACAGTTGAAGTGATGTAAATGTGTGTACACCTGTACATTGGCTTGACACAGTACAACTATGGCCTTTGTGTAATGGTGATATTGCAGATGTGAAACACTACACATCATACAGGCCTGTGCACAGCTTGTGTAGGCATAGCATGAAACCACCACATAACATGTCTTGAACATCTGGAGTGTGTCATGACATGGAAGCATTCACCTATGCAGTATCCAAATACATGTGTTGCACAATATACACATACATCCACATCAAGCCACAGATGCAGTAGATTCACCTTGCTGATGTCAGACATCACTGTCATGCCTGCTCCTCATGTGTGTGAGGTACACAGAGGGCATGTGGGACATAGAGAACTTGTACATTAGCCATGTGTTAGCATAGTTGGCAGGTATCAGTAATATGGTTGCAGATGTGCAGGGGTGTCATTCGTATACCCTTTACACATTCCACATTAGGGTTTATTGTATATATACCTCGGCAACGCGGGTCACATTCCACATTAGATATGTATTGTATGTAAACATAGTCATGGCTATGAACTGTGTCAATAGCTCACACTGTATAGCAATTGTGAAGCCACATGATGCCCTGCAATGGCTATGCATATCAGCTTAATGTGCAGTATGTCCCTGTATATTTGTAGGGTGGACAGACAACATTGCATCAGCTGAAGGCCCATGTTAGTATAACATGTCCCTGCATTGGGACACCATTACAGTACTGTAGATTGGAAAGGACACCAGTGAGTTACACATGTATGCATTTCATTCAACATGTCAGCAAAAGACATGTCATATTACATGTGACTGGCAAGGTCATACGCCACACAGCAGGTTGATGTACTGTAAACCTGTGTTGGTCTGTGGCACCATTGCAAAGTAGGGACAGCCATGTCAAACATGTGTGTACAGCCACATGCACAATGTCTACACTCAGCTCAGGGGTAGGCAAAATAATGTTGAACGGACATGCACTGCTTTGAGGGAGATATGCAAGCTAGGGCTCAGGCAAACATAGTATTCAGTCAACATACCGTACTTCTCATGTCCTCACACATAGGGGTGGTGGCCAAAGCAAAGCATCAGTGGCAAATGTACAAAGGTCGGCAATGGGCCATTAACATGTGGTGTATGTTGCACACACCATGGCAGTGCAGTGCAATGGTGCAAAGTGCATGCATTGTGTTGCAGATATGGCACATAGGCTACTAACACAAAGGGTGCAATACAGGTATGTATGCTTACCACCACTATAATTATGTAAGGTGTATGCCATCTGCTATATCACATGCATGCTGTTGTGTGTAACTCAGGGATGTATGATGACTACCACTATAATTGCCTAAGCTGAAACTATAATTGTCTAAGCTGAATGCCATCTGCCATATCACCTGCATGTAGTGTGTGTGTGTCTGTGTGTGTCTGTCTGTGTGTGTATGTCTGTGTCTGTCTGTGTGTGTCTGTGTGTGTCTGTGTGTGTGTGTGTGTGTGTGTGTCTCTGTCTGTGTGTGTCCCTGTCTGTGTGTGTCTCTGTCTGTGTGTGTCTCTGTCTGTGTGTCTGTGTGTCTGTTTGTGTTTCTGTCTGTGTGTCTGTGTGTCTCTGTCTGTGTGTGTGTCTGTGTGTGTCTGTGTGTGTGTCTCTGTCTGTGTGTGTGTGTGTGTGTGTGTGTGTGTGTGTGTGTGTGTGTGTGTGTGTGTGTGTGTGTGTGCATGTGTGTGTCTGTCCGTGTGTGTCTGGTATAACTTGTAATGTACAATTCTTGTCTTCTCCTCACAGGTGTTGATGTAGGTGCGTTGGCCTCCTGCAGTCCACCTGATGTTAGTGTCACCACAGACTCTAGCAGTGATAATGATAGCATGATTGAGGCACAGGCAGGGTTGTTAGGGGCTGTATCTGTGCCATTGGTTGCCATTTCACCTGTCTCCCCTTCATCCTCGCACACAGTTCCCCCTGCCTGCTCATACCCCATCACCACAGGCCATAGAGGAAGGACAGTTGGCAGGTGGTAGCTGGGGACAGGGAAATGTGGTGACTATGGAAGGTGTGTCTACACACCATGATCCCAGTCAACAGACTGGTGATGTCCCACACAGGCATGTGCCCAGCGCTGCTTGTAGGAGGACCACTGGCCAACATGCCCTTGCAGGATCAAGCACATCAGCTTGAGTCACCAGATACATGTTTTGGGCTGTAATGGAGGCACATGCATGTCTGAGGCTTCAGAGGGCTGCTGTCCATTCATTAACTGACAACATCCAGGCACTTGCAAATGCTTACCATCATCTTGCAGATGTTTTAGATAGACGATTGGGTGACATGGTGGGAGCCCTTGACTGTCACATGTCAATCCTCGAGCGTGGAATGTCTGTGCTGAATAGCTGGTGGGAGTGAGGCGTCGGGCACATTGACATGGTCTGGCTACATCAGCTGTTGAAGATCTACGTGAACATGCTACTGCAAATGCCCCCTTCCATAGTGGTGGTAAAAGCAGCAGTGCTGCTGGTGCTGTGCAGTCCACACCAGGACACAGCAGGCCAGGTGCATGTGGTCCTGGACGGTCCCAACAGGGACATGGTTCCAGTGGACATGTGTCATCAGATGGTACCCAATCTGGTCCTCTTCCTGGTACTGCCCATTTAACGTCTGGCAGGCGCAGGTCACGTGGCCATGGCCGGACACCGTGAACTGTGATACCTGCCTTGTACAATCTGCAGCTGTCAATATTACCTCTGTGTAGGTCAGCCTCATGCCAGACCTTTGTGTGCATGCGTATACACATACTAGAAACAAATGTAGGGCACCTCAACACACACACACACATAACATCCATACATGCCCAATGATAGCACAGGCCCTAACACACATGCATGATGTCATCCAATGGCACAGCCAAGGCCTCTGGCAAACATTATCACCCTGTGCATATGAAGATGCTTGTGCCGCATCCCTGTCATTCACACCATCAGTGCAGGGACATGTTCATATGGTCTGATGAACAGGGTGAACATACTAGGTAGACAATTGTAGATTTATATTGTTGAGTAGTGTTGACAGGCAGCAGATATAACATGTATTGCAGTTTTAGACTGCATTTTGTACATTTGACAGCATGTATCATGTGTAACAACACTAACAGCATGTTGATCATGATGTTCTGCCTTCCCCTTTCAGGTGTAGTTGCATGTGCTGAGGGATGTTGGTGTATGCGAGTGTCCCATATGTACATGTTGCCTACTCACAGGTCAAGCATGACAATACCTGTATGCACTTTGTAGCTTCCACATCACAGTTATATTCTCCCATGTTTCAATTATGTTTACTGTTCTAATGATCCAAGAGCATGATAGCTGTGTAGAAAACTACTGTGTTCAGAGCTGTCACATCCATAGTGGGTGAAATCACAGGTATAGTTACCTAGAGCGTGGAGTGGGTTAAAGTGTGGTAATCTGGATGACAAGGGTAAAGGCCAGTGGAAATAGTGGCATCTCATTGGGAAGCAGTAATACCCACTGCCATGACAGCATGGAAACACAGACACACCTGCACACTCAGGGATTCCAGACACAGTAACACACACTGTGACACACACACACACAGTTGCCAGTGTTTGGATGTCAATCCTTGCCTATGTGCATATCATCATTATAGTACTACGCAATTACAAGATGCGCCACCGAGATTACACATGTACAGGTAGTTGGAATGGCCTAAGATCGAGGACATCAAAAGGGATACTACAGTGCAGTGAGTGTATGTGGGGAGGGGGATCCATCAGTAGGCTATGTAACAACAGGTCACACCCCAGGGCATACATGTTAACAGGAGATTAGTATGCCTGTCTACGATTGATGTTATCAACAGGGATGCTACACTCCTTTGAGTGGATGGGGGAAGGGGGCATTAACATTCCACTATGGTAACATACAGCCTCACTAAAGGAAATGGACAGCCATACACACGGACAGCCATACATACACACACACACAAACCCACACACACACACACACACACACACACACACACACACACACACACACACACACACACACACACACCGGCATTCACAAAGATATACACCTATGTCACACACATACAGACACTTTACATGTGTGTGGTTTAACCACCTGCATATGACTTTTTTTCTACACTTCACCCTGTACTGGTGTCACCAACAGTGTTCAGGTTAGTGATAACATGTGGGATGTATTCCCAACCATACGTGACATATATCGACACACACCCACATGTGCCAGTACTGTGAATCAAACACATGACTATCTCATGATAGGTACTACAGCAGTACAGAACTATCACATCCGGTACAATGCTTACTGACTCTTTCCTATGACAACTGTGCTGATATATGCACAATATATGCACAGGGGAGGTATTACTGTTACAGGTGTCATGGGATTTGCCTTCTGTGTCACCCTTACAGCATTCAACATTGTCTGTCTTCCACTTCAATCAACAAAAACTGACCTTAGCAGGTACACAGGTTATTGTAGGACTGGTTGTAACACACCAGTGAGCTATCCTCAGTAATCATTCATCTGCAAAGAAGACCCACCACTTAGTAGTCATGTCCAAACATCCATCCATACCTCATGTACGGCTTACTGTACATAGAGCATATCACCATATACAGCTGACAATGTTGAGGCTGTATTGCAACAGCATGATGTACTAAGACAACAGTCACCTTCAGACATCAGACACTGCACACACATGGAATCTACACAAACAGCAATACATGTGCACATATGTAGTCTACATCACTACGTGCACTAGCAGGTCAAAAGGATAAATTTCATACCTTCCCCATGCCATGTGTGAAATATAGCCAAGCATCTGTGGCTTGTAAACATCTCACCCCAGCATGTACTGGCTATTGTGGTACTAAGGCTAATGTCCAGACAGCACACAGCATGCATGGCTTGCAATTGTTGACATGGGGTATATGTAGGAGCTGTGGCCACACATGGCTGTACATGTCATGAACATATCACCTGTGACTACTCAGGAACATACAGTACAGAGCTGGATTTCCCTGAGTCTGACAATACAGGCCTTGAGTAGGTCCTATGGTCCTGTTATTTGGTCATGTTTGTAGGCATTGCCTTAGGTGGACATGTCTAAAGACTTACATGCCACATGGGGTGTTGTATGATATGATAGGTGTCATGAGTGACCAGTAGAGATGGAATATTACCTCTGTCAACATAGATATCAAACCTTATGTACTGTTAGCATGCTATCTGCCATGTGCATGTGTGTTATGACTGTAACCACCTGTATGTAGAAAGGTAAATGAAAGCTATGGTAATGTAATATATGTTGTATGAGTGTGGGATGTACATATCCAAGGCAAGTATGGTTAGGTCATATCCAACCATGAGGGTGTTGGTTACTGGTGTACAGCAACAGTCGTGTTAATGCTGACAACATCCGAGGAACCCTGGTATGCGTACAACTGAGCAGGTTACAAACAGTGGTATTATTGCATTGCATAAAGCATTATGCAGCTGTGTCTGTACATGGGTACATTGCAGAGTTGATGTAGGCCTAGGTACAGTCCATCAATCGAGGGTTATCTTGTGGTCTACCATACTATATCATACCACATATGGATGTGTGTTGGTAGTATGGGAACAAGGTGGTGGATGCATATGTGGCTACAACCTAGAATGCAGCATTTGCCACTATTACCTGTACCTGACTCATCTGAGATGTGCTATTACGGAGTAGTGGTCCTTACATGTGAGTAGCCTTTATGAATATGTGTACACCACCACCTGGTATGGTCCATACCACTGTTATAGCCCACATGTCTCGATCTGAGTTATATGGTGGTACTGCAACTGTGCACTACAGAGCCTTCAGCCAGGTGTTCCTCACTGCACAGATGTCAGTATTCTCCATTGTAGGTACTACATTGAGCTAATGGATTACTAAAGCCATACATCTAGCATGGGTTAGCATAGGCATCCATTACAATTGTCATGTAGTTGTCAGGGTGTTACTTCTGTGTGTAGGACATTTGCCTTGGAATGACGCTATATGGGTAAATGCCACCTAGGTATTATCCACACACACGTGTAACATGGATGCATTTGCTCTGTGCTGAAGGCTCGTCATTCAGTCATGACAGCCCAGAATGACAGACATTGGATGACCTCATAATAACAGCAGGACATTGGCTCATTGTTTTGGTCTAGCAGTTGCCGCCCATACCATGACATCACTACGAGTGGCATTAATGTGCTTGGTAGCAAATGCCCCAAGTAAGGTGACGGGCAGTGGCAGAACTTGTGTATATGACCAATGTGAGATATACTTAGGGTAGCAGTCTTGCTAATAATGACAACTACTATCACAGCTGGGAGAGGTCATCTTGTCACCTGCATCTCAGTACCATTGCACAAGGTGGCTCACACATTATGCTTGCACATGCCACTGTTCCACGTATAATGTCACTGTCCACAACCTGCTATCAATGTATGCCTTTCAGGACAGCAAGGTGTGTGACACATGCTGTAGGTAGCATCTGCCTGTGCAACCCAGGTAACCTATTGTCTGTCATGTCCACACATGCATGAATGTGTATACATAACATATATATGTCAGTACTTCATGTACATGTATGCATGTGTATCACACAGCACAGACACAGATATATCATTTACAGGCCACATACAGGTATCAGGTAATAAACCAGTATGATGTGCATATCTACTGATGGGTAGGATGTGCCAAGCTGTAAGCCTGTGTGTTTACAATATGAATCCATTGCAATGTGTTCTGTACATGTAAGTGTTTGAGCATGCACACTGTGGCCTTCAGTGGTTAGAATCAGAGTGCATCCCAGACAGCCCTGTGCTATTAAGTGTATGAGCGTACCCACTGCTACCTTGTACAATTTGAGTCAGTGCATCTAACAAGCCCTTTGTTACTAAGTGTATATGCATGCCCAGTATAACCTTGTGTAGTAGTAGTCGTAGTGCATCCCAAACAGCCCTGTGCTACTAAGAGTATGAACATGCCCACTGTAACCCTGTATAGTGATAGTAGTTGTCCATTCCGCAGATGGCCATACTCCGGGTCAGGTTCCTGTTGTGCTACAACTATACCTCTCAGGCCTACCTGTGGATGATGTGTCTTGTTGGTGCATACAGGTTGTAATGGACAACTATTTTAAACACACAGGTCTACAGCTATGTACTTTGGGACTGTCAGTCTCCCTGTTATTGTCCTCAATTGTAGAAGGGCAGTCTGACTTCATTGGAATGTGTGATCTCTGTGGCGTGTCTTGTAACTGCATAGTACTGTAATAGTGAACTGTAGATAGGGAGGTGTTCTGATCCCACCACTGGCAACTTTGTGTGTGTGTGTCTCCGCAAAAGCCTGAGTGTGTGTGTGTCAGCAAATGGCTGAGTGTGGTTGTGTGTGTATTTATGTCGGCATCCTGTCATGGGGGCAGGTTTTGCTGCATTCCAAAGTGATATCTTCTTTTGCATTGGCCTTTATCCTTGTCAACCACTAAATCTCTCTCTTCCCCCCTCCCCACTGCAAGTAATTGGTCCTGTAATGTCACCCAGCTCAGATGTGGAATCAGTAAGTGTAATTATATGGGTTCTGTGGCACATACCCCAACTGCATACCACTGTATTAGTTACCTTTACATAGGCAAGACGTGTATGCACAATACTGGCATGTGTGTGCGTGTTTGTGTGTGTGACTACCCTGTAGCCAGGTATACACATGTGTAATGTCTTTTAGCACACCATGGTAGCCATCTGTGGTGACCGGTGTCTACAAAGTATTACATAGTTAGGAATGGCAAAGAATACACAGACAAGCACGACTAAAGTCGGGTATGTTATTTTCCTGTGCCACTGTTGAGCAGTGACACAGAAGTGGTCACCAGGGTGTAGGTCCATACCCATCATTTCACCATCCTACCTCCACAGTCCCCGGGGTAGATTACATTAGCCATCATTCCCCACCCCAAACTCCACATACACAACAATCCCTTCTCTGGTGAACTGCTTATGATTTAAATGTTATAACACAGGCAATGCCTCCATTTTGTGTACACTTTAGTTCCTTTGGAACCCTTCTGTATCACAAAGGGTGTTCATACGTGTGTGTGTGTGTGTGTATATATATATATATATATATATATATATATATATATATATATATATATATATATATATATATATATATATATATATATATATATATATATATATAGATATGGCTATGGCTGTGTCTGTGTATATGCATATATATATGTGTGTGTGTACACATCCTGTAGGTACATATATATATATATATATATATATATATATATATATATATATATATATATATGTGTGTGTGTGTGTGTGTGTAGTTATGACAGTTGTACAGATGTAGACTTGTCTTTGTTGTTTCATAGAGTACAGTACATTCAAGGGTACTGTATATATGTACACAAAGGGACTGTCCCATTTGTTTTCAGTACTGTGGAATACCTGTAGTAGGATGTGCATTATAGACTCCATGCAACATGTGTACAACCCAGATGGTTTAGTGGTACATCCAGTGACCTCAGTGTGCATGGTTCTGGATTCAAGACCTGCAAACCTTGTTGATACTGTCAATTAGGACTGCATAAGACACTTTTAAGCAGTTGTAAGCAGGTGTAAATGTATTTTCGTGACAATAAGCAGCAGGTACACGCAGGTAACAGACATATACAACCCGCAGTACACTTGGAATGCCCTTCTTTGGCAATCCTGCTCATTTCACCCACCAACGAATACACCTCTGGGAGTGCAATAACCCAGTAATTTCAATGACGTGTGCTGCGACTGCATAATGCTGTAGAGTGTTAATCTAGTTTGGTAGGTGTTCTAATCCCAGACAGGTCAACTGTGTGTGTGTGTGTGTGTGTGTGTGTGTGTGTGTGTGTGTGTGTGTGTGTGTGTGTGTGTGTGTGTATGTGTCTGCCTGCCTGTGAATGAAATGATGCTTTTAGAGTATGCACACTCTTTACAACCCACATGACCACCTTTGGCAATCCTGCTGATGTCACCCACCTAGAAATACTCCTCTAGGAGTCCTGTAACCCAGTGTTCTCTGTAGCGTGTGCTATAACTGCATATTGCTGTAGTGTGATAAACTAGTTAGGTAGAGGTTCCATTTCACATAAAGACCAACTGTGTGTGTATTTCTGTCTGCCTGACACAAGCACAATGCTTTTTAGAGTATGCACACTCTGTACAATTCAGATGACTACCTTTGGCAATCCTGCTGATGTCACCCACCTAGGAATACACCTCTAGGAGTGTTGTAACCCAGTATTTTCCATTGTGCGTGCTGTAACTGTGTATTGCTGTAGTTTGATAAACTGGTTAAGTAGGGGTTCTATTCCAAGAGAAACCACTTGTGTGTGTGGGTGTGTCTGTCTGCTTGACGCAAGAACAATGCTTTTTAGAGTATGCACACACTGTACAATTCACATGACCACCATTGGCAATCCTGCTGATGTTACCCACCTAAGAATACACCTCTAGGAGTACGGTATCCCAATATTTTCCATAGCGCGTGCTGTAACTGTGTATTGTTGTAGTGTGATAAACTAGTTAGGTCGGGGTTCTATTTCAAGAGAGACCAACTGTGCGTGTGTGTGTGTGTGTGTGTGTGTGTGTGTGTGTGTGTGTGTGTGTGTGTGTGTGTGTGTGTGTGTGTGTGTGTGTCTCTGCCTGAGACAAGAACAATGATTTTTAGAGTTTGCACACTCTGTACAATTCACATGACCACCTTTGGCAATCCTGGCCACCTAGGAATACACCTCTAGGAGTGCTGTAACCCAGCGTTTTCCATAGCTCATGCTGTAAGTGTGTATTGCTATAGTGTGATAAACTAGTTAGGTAGGAATTCTATTCCAAGAGCAACCAACTGTGTGTGGGTGTGTCTCTATCTGCCTGAGACAAAAACAATGCTTCTTAGAATATGCACAATCTGTACAATTCACATGACCACCTTTGGCATTCCTGCTCATGTCACCCACCTAGAAATATACCTCTAAGACTGCTGTAACCCAGTATTCACCATAGCGCATGCTATAACTGTGTTTTGTTGTAGTGTGATACACTAGGTAAGTAGGGGTTCGATTCCAGGATATGACAGGTGTGTGTATTTTTTTGACTGTCAGAGCCTGTGTGGAGGTGGCTGTGAGTGTCTAACCACTGGACATGTTAGGGACCGGATTTTGTAGTTTTCCTATATGGTGTCCATCTTATGTCACAATGTCCACCTCACGAGGAGTACAGATGTCAGTCAGCTACTGGACTGCGTTGGCAAGCCATGCCCCTACATCTGGCAAAAGGCCTGGTGAACAAAGTATGCAAACCTACTAGTACCCAGAATACATCCTGAACCCATTTGTCATACACAAACACACTTGCCTAGAATATCCCGGTATGTTGCTAGTACCCTGCACATTGATGACAGATAGTAGGCATGGTGTGAATGCAGTGGACTGCAGAGGACATGGCACCCTGTACAGCAGTACAATAGGCACATAATAATTGTGGACAATGTGCCTTCACTATGTTCCCAACTGGATGCCTGCAACATATGTGGTGCCATCAAATGTGATCTACAGAGACCATACAATGCCTTACACTTGTCCCCTGTATGGACCGATGCCACTGACACCAAGGAATACCTGTATCATGCTATAAATGCAGGTGCAGGGTCGACCAGTACATGGTGATAGTGATGTGTTACTGCCATTGCATCCATGACTGGAAATATGTCACATGAAACAGTGGTATGACAGACACTGTCTGGGGTTTTCAGTGACATGCCAATAATGGGCCACTGTTTAAAGCTGCAGTCACAAGTCTTCTACACTTTGTACAGATGTCATGCAGTATGTATGCATGTGTTGTGCTCATTCTGCAAATGTATACCATCTGTTGTGTTGGGTTGATGGTCATATCTATGCATGCTGTTGTAAGTAATCCTGAATGTTGTTGACTATTACTAAGCCATATCTGTGTTTAAACTGCAACACCATAGGCTGTATGGGTTTGGAGGTCCCAGCTGAACCTCCTGTCCCACTTCAGCTGGCCATGGCACCGGGCACCAGCACATTTGGGACCCAGCCTTGGACCACCACCTCTGTTGGCTCTGCACCACCTTCTGGTGGTACCGCCACTGAGGATGGGGCTTGTCCCTCCTGGGTGCAGGTCCAGACAGGAACATGTCCGCTGTCATATGGTCCTGGATGTGGTGTGTAGGGGGCTCAATAAGGGGTTTTGAGGCCAGATACGCCAGCTAAAGGGCAGAGTGTCACATTTACAGGGTGAGGCTGCCCCTCCTAGACAATCCCCAGCACTGCCACCTTTGCAGCTGTTTTGGTGCAGTGGTGGCTGCCCATGGCTGGGGACCTCCATCCCACTGTTTCCATCTGGGGGCTCATGGGGTTGTGAATGTCAAACACCCCTCCCTGTCTGAGGTGTATCCCCCCACATGTGTTATATACCAACCTTTTATGCTGTCTTGTCTTGTCTGTCATCCTACCCTACCTATCCTCCACGGGCATACCTACTCCCCTTCACCCACATCCCACTCTCACCCTACGGAAACATAAGGCCAATCGGTTCCTGGAACAACATTTTCCCCATACATAGCTGTCCATTTCACACACATGTCCAGTGGACACATGTAACCCTTTTAATATGCATCACAACATAGTCCAGTTGTCCTCACCCCTGTCTCTCAAGCGCACAATCCTAATATGCACATGACTCCTAAATGTTCCCGGTACATGTGATGCGGATGACCCCATTGTACACACAACACTACCGGTCCCTCTATGGATACCCCATTTATCTTTATCATTTATTTTATTTATTTATTTATTTTACATTTGTTGACCGGGCTAGTCTGACTGCATATATGTCCATTTTCAGTAGAGGCCTGGGGAGAAAAGCTCCAAGCATGAACAGTAACAAAGTTAACAATATATAACAAAGACGTATAATAACAGCACAGAGGTAGCATTGGTTAAAAGAAAAAATATGGTATTAAAAATATTGACTATAGACATTATGCTAAAAGTTAAACTAAATAAAAAAAAAACAGGTATACTAAACACAAGTTGGGTATGAGCAAAACAGAGTAAAGTCCTTATATTTTATCCTGTTACTATGAGAGAAAAAAAAGAGAAGTAACTAGATTTGGAGGCCTAGGTTAGGGGAGAGGGGAAGTGGTATGAGCAGTAGGGGGAAAATATTTCAGTCTGGGTTAGCACAAGGACAAAGCCACTGAGTTTTAAAATGTTCTTTAATATGTTTTTTGAATAGAGAAGTAGAATCTAGGGTAGATAGTTCAGAAGGGAGCTGATTCCAGTTTTTACCTGTAGTGTTTGAGAAAAGTGAGTCACCAGCTTTGTTGTTAGATTTAATTGAGGAGACCAGGAGTTTGTTAGCAGAACGCAGTGTAGCTAGATTTTTATATGGTGAAATCAGATTAGTGAGGATAGGGGTGTTATTGGAGTGGTATAGGATCTTTTGAGTGATAAGCAACTGTTGACAGAGTATGTGGTTCTGCAATTCTAGCCATCCTAGTTGTTTGAGGTTAAGGCAGTGGTGTGTTTTAAATTGAGAGCATGTGATGAATCTAGCTATGCTATTATAACAGGTAGAAAGTTTTGAGATGTTGTTTTTTGATAGGTTAGTATATATAGCAGAGGCATAGAAAAGGGTAGAAATGAGTTGGGTCTGGGCAATAGTTTTCCTGGCTGAGGGTGTAAGGAAGGGTTTAATTCTATAGACAGTACCAAGTTTTTCGTTAACAGACTTTATGGTGGAGTTAATATGGTCATCATAGTTAAGACGATTATCAATTGTAACACCTAGTAGGTGGGTGGTAGTATCTGGGGTTATGTTAGTAGCATTGTTAGAGGTTATAGAGAAGAATGGAGTGGGTGGTTTATGAGTTGGAGTAAAAAGCAGTAGTATAGTTTTTTTGGGATTAAGGAGGAGGCAATGTTGCATAAACCGGTTTTCTACATTTTAGAAAACAGTTTGGGTGAGGGACTGGAGGGAGGCTATGTTCTTAGCAGTACAGATTAAGGTTGAGTCATCTGCATATTGAATGCAGGTGGCTTGAGGTATGTTAATGTGGAGGTCATTAATAAATAAGGAAAAAAGAAGGGTCCTAAGATAGAGCCTTTTGGGACTCCAATATTTACTGGAAGTAATGAAGACAGATTGTTATCCCAAAGTACTGCTTGCTGTCTGTTTTGAAGATAACACCTAAACCATTGTAATGCTTGTGGATCAAGAGAATGGCACTTTAGTTTGTCTAGAAGTAAGTTATGGTTAACCATATCAAAGGTTTTTGACAGGTCAATAAATAGCGCAGAGGAAAAGGAGTTAATGTTACGATTTTTATTTATAGAGTCAGTCAAGGTGCTGTGATGTCGCACACAACACCTTGCAAGAGTACTGTTCTCACATAATGATTGGACAGGAACTGTTGTGTTAATGTAAATAACATGCACAGAGTGATGTATATGGCCAATGTACAACTGTTTGCGCGTATGAATGACACATGTCTGTCTGAGGGAGTCTTGATATTACATAGGATAACACCACTACATAATATGGGTGTCGCTGGTGTTTCCCTTTTCATTCATTTGTAATGCTTTGTTGTCACATGGTACGTTCCTGATATATCCCTATATATGTATGTACCTATATACTGGACATAAACACTCACACATACATCTACATGATGGAATACATTTCCTATACTGTTGAATGAC